>NC_053497.1:6557878-6582353 GCF_905171775.1 Rana temporaria
ACCCCTTGAAATGTCCCACATCTTCTCATGTTACAACCAAAAACGTAAATGTATTTTATTGGGATTTTATGTGAGAGACACAAAGTGTCACATAATTGTGAAGTGGAAGAAAAATTATAAATGATACAAATAAATCCCGTATTTATCGCGGTATAACGCGCTCCCGCGTATACCGCGCACCCCTAAAGTGGCCCCCAATCCTGTAGGCCCCCCTACAGTTAGAAACACAAATGACGTCACTCATAACCCCTTCAGCGCCCCCTTGTGGTTAACTCCCAAACGGCAATTGTCATTTTCACAGTAAACAATGCATTTTTTGCTGTGAAAATGACAATGGTCCCAAAAATGTGTCAAAATTGTCCGATGTGTCTGCCATAACGTCGCAGTCACGAAAAAAAATCGCTGATCGCCGCCATTAGTAGTAAAAAAAAAAAAAAAAAATTTATAAAAATGCAATATTTTGAAAACGCTATACATTTTGCGCAAACCAATCGATAAACGCTTATTGCGATTTTTTTTACCAAAAATATGTAGAATACGCATCGGTCTAAACTGAGGAAAGAAAATGTTTTTTTTATATATTTTTGGGGGATATTTATTATAGAAAAAAGTAAAAAATATTGCATTTTTTTCAAAATTGTCGCTCTTTTTTTGTTTATAGCGCAAAAAATAAAAACCGCAGAGGTGATCAAATACCACCAAAAGAAAGCTCTATTTGTGGGAAAAAAAGGACGCCAATTCTGTTTGGAAGCAACGTCGCACGACCGCGCAATTGTCAGTTAAAGCGACGCAGTGCCGAATCGCAAAAACTGTCCGGGTCCTTTAGCTGCCGAAGTGGTTAAAAAAAAGGAAATCTGCATCTTCATCATGAAAAACGGATACAAGTCACATATCCCTCCCGGCTGTGACCGGACACGGGACGAGTTTGCAAGTATGGAAAACGCAGCCCCGGCTCACTAGATGGGATAAACCGCCAGCTTATGAAAGAGTATATTCCATGCAAAACAGTGACAGGTGGGTGGGGGGAGGGAGGACAAGAGGAAAGGACCATAGAGGAATACAGGGAAGGCACTGTGACCCATACAGGGTACAAGAACAGACCCCAGAGTGAGGACCTTCTACTGAACTGCTGGACCAAGAACTTACCCTTCAACCACTTATCTACCCCCGTTTATTCTGGGTGGACGCTTATTTCTGCGGCTCAGTTTATAAGCGGTACGGCCAGCGACGCCCTCCGCCAGCCAGAGCGCCCATTTATGGCTGTGAACTGAGAGGTCAGCAGACAGCTCAAATTTCGCCATGTACAGAGTCAATCCGAGCGGCTCTGTACACATGGTACAGAGCCGCTCAGATTGACTCTGTACACTGTGTGTGTGTCTGTAATGACCAACCACAACAATCACACATGTAAACAGTATAGTGTTTACATTGCAGAGCCCGCCTTTTCCGCCTACAACTGAGGGAGGGAGGAGCTATAGTACGAATGAAGCATTCATTGGTTTCAAATCAGAGTTATCAGCAGATCCCGAGATTGTGGGATAATTTTTAACCCTTTGACCTCGCCTCCCATATATGAAAAACACCCGAGGTACAAATATTACAGCCGCCACCGCTTACTGAAGATTTAAGGTTGTCGTCTGTATCCTCACTTTACTACTTGGGAAGATGGTGACCGAGGGCGGGGTCCCTCCAGTACGAGGGCCACACCTTTCATATTATTCACATCACAATCAAACACCCCTCCCTCTTGACATCACAGACCCCCCTACACATACCATCTTCAAGTCAGAGCACCCCCCCCCCCCCTACACATCAGAGTTGCATTATTACATCACAGACACCCCCCTCCCACACACATCCGAGTCCCACCTTCACATCACATCCCCAATTCAGACCAGAAGCCTCCCCATCACATCCGAACCTCCACTTTACATCAGAGTGCCAATTCACATAAGAGCGCCTCCCACAACCCCCCCCCCCCCATTTACATCAGAGTCCCCTTTTTCTATGAGAAGTCCCCCCACCCCATCAAAGCCCCTCTTACATCAGTGTCCCCATCAGAGTCGTCACCCCCCCTTACATCAGGGTCCCCATCAGCCTTCCCCCTAAAAGTCCTCAGAGCACCCTCCTTACATCAGGATCCCCATCAGGATCTCCATCAGAGTCGTCAACCCACCCCTAACAACAGGGTCCTCACCAGAGTCCCCCCCCCTTACATTGGGGTCCCCATCAGCCTTCCCCCTTGCACCAGGGTCCCCATAAAAGTTCTCAGAGCACCCCCCTTACATCAGGATCCCTATCAGGGTCTCCATCAGAGTCGTCAACCCACCCCTAACATCAGGGCCCTCACCAGAGTCCCCCCCCTTACATCAGGGTCCCCATCAGAGTCCCCCCTTGCATCAGGGTCCCCATAAAAGTTCTCAGAGCACCCCCCTTACATCGGGGTCCCCATCAGAGTCGCATGCATACATCAGGGTCCCCATCAGAATCCCTCCCTTACATCAGGGTCCCCAACAGACTCCCCCCTTGCATCAGGGTCCCCATCAGACTCCCCCCTTGCATCAGGGTCCCCATCAGACTCCCCCCTTGCATCAGGGTCCCCATCAGACTACCCCCTTGCATCAGGGTCCCCATCAGACTCCCCCCTTGCATCAGGGTCCCCATCAGACTCCCCCTTGCATCAGGGTCCCCATCAAAATCCTCAGAATCCCTCCCTTACATCAGAGTCCCCCCTTGTATCAGGGTCCCCATCAGAGTCCCCCCTGATCTCTCAGGATAGGACACCAGATTAAATCTCCTAGTGGGCCCGACGTGACCCCGCTGACCGTCGTTTGGAGATCCCAGACCTAGGCAAACGTTTTACCAAATTCTGGAAGCCGTCCTTCATACACCAAAGCAGCCCTCCGATTACACAGCAGAAAGAAAAATCCGAATGCAAGGACATCAGAAATTAAAAATTCTCTCGGACACGATGACCTTCAAAAGACAATAAAATAGCAAAATGCCGATTCTCAGAGTACATTGGTTTCAGCTTCCTAGAAGAGAATGTGTCCTGCTGAAAGATACTGATAGATGGGAGTGTAGGAGGAACGGCATTCGATGTTCTACAAAGACAAAGCCGGGGAGGAACATATATACAATGTAATTCATTACCAGGAGAGAATTTACAGGAGACGGCGCGTGCAAGGGCTGGAGATCCTCAATGTAGACCGCTATGGAAAGGGAACATACATTGTAATGACAGGGAAAGGAGAACTAGAGATCTGGAGGAAGGGTGATCTACAGATTGTATATCCAGAAAGTTTACCTTCGGAAACGACTTCCAGAGACAGAAACCCCGGCATACCTCGGGACTATAAATTACCGATAAAGTAAAGAAGAAAATCCCAAGTGCTGCACATCACACAAAACCCCCTGTGTAGGAGGTAAGAGCACAGAGTCAGCACAGTCCTCCCTCCAGGCCTTGCCCACCAACATGTTTCGTCCCACTCACGGGGCTTAGTCATGGGAGAAACGCGTTGGGGTACGACCTGGAGGGAGTCTGGGCTGAGGCTGCTCTCTCTTCCAATACAGGCGGGTTGTGTGTGATGTGTGGCACTTGGGGATTTCTTATTTTCTTTATTGGTATTTCACGGAGCCGAGACAAGCTCTTTCCCTGCCGGTGATCTGCCGTGCTGGTTCCAGGTATCACGGAAGTTCCAGCGCATGCGCGAACTGATGCGCTGAGATGGTTCCAGCCATCGGGAGAGTTCCTTCAAGCACTGCCCAGGTGCAAACTTGCTGACGGAAATCCCCGAACGGCGGCCGGCATCCAGGGCGACGTGGACTTAGAGGAAAGTGGCCAGTCGGCCTCACGTCCTCGCTGCGCTCGGACGGCTCGCTACGCTCGCTCGGCCTCCTGGCTCTTTTTTTAACATCCTCCAATCCACGGGGATGTTAAAGAATGAGCCTGGATGCCGGGCGAGGTTCGGGGATTTCCGTCGGGAAGTTTGCGCCTGCGCAGTCAGTGGAGGAACTTCCCCCATAGGGGAACATTGAGGACAAGTCACCGGCATTACCAGCGGTCGAGGATCTACCGACGCATGAGCGGCGCCCTTAATTCTTCCATCACTCATCTGGTTAAACATCTAGGTAGGGCGATCAAAGGGCTAAATGTGTTCCATACCCAGTGTTTATGTTGTGTACAGTGTGGTGCTTTTACTAAGGGGTGTTCTTTGCCGGGAAAGAAAATCCAGAACCCCCCCAAGCTGTCAGGACGGAGCTCTGCCTTGTTTCCGTAGGCAGAGCTCCATTCTGTGTCTCTCCTCGACCATCAGCGGGTATCGGTGGACATCCATTGGCCGGCTTGTGCTCTGACTAATCACAGCAGAAGCGGCATGCGCGCCCCCCTACCCGGAAGTGCAGAAGTGTGTGTGTGTGTGTGTGTGTGTGTGTGTATGTGTATGTGTATGTGTATATATATATATATTAGTGATTCTGCACTGAATGGCTGCCCCGTAGCAGTAGATCTACGGTGGGGCAGTCGGCGAGGGATTAACGTTCAGGGTCAGGCTTCAGAGAAACTAGTAAATTAAAACAGCACCCCGGAGACCGGAGCTCAGATGGCGGCTTCATTCAGCTAATGGCTCGTTATACTAATATGGAATCTGCAAAGAAAAGAAAAAAGGGAAGGAGAGGACGCAAACCTGACAATGCAACCGATGAGCCAGCTAAGAGATTGTATGTATGTATGTGTGTATATATTATATATATTATATATATATATATATATATATATATATATATATATATATATATATATATATATATATATATATATATACACACATATACACATACACACACACACACACATATTAATAATTATTAAAATAAGAAAAATAATAAATATATATATTATTAAAATAAGAAAATATATAATATATATATTTTTTCTTTTAATAATATTATATATATATATATATATATATATATATATATATATATATATATATATATATATATATATATATATATATATATATATATATATATATATATATACACACACACATACACATATATATATATATATATATATATTATATATATAAAATATTTATTATTAAAAGAAAAAAAATATTTATTATTATATATTTTCTTATTTTAATTATATATATATATAAAATAATAAATATATATTTAATAAACATATATTTTTTTATTATTAAAAGTATATATATATATATATATATATATAATAAACATATATTTTTTTATTATTAAAAGTATATATATATATTTCTTTTATTTTTTAACTTTTATTTTTCTTTTATTAATAATAATAAAAGAAAAATATATTTATATATATATATATATATATATATATATATATATATATATATATATATATATATAAATTATATTTATTATTATTATTAAGAGAGAAAAGAATATAGCCGGTAACCCGCTTCTGTTACAGGGACATCGGTCCCAATCTGTGCCCCCCCCATCAGTGCCCCTACGTGAAGGAGAAAAATTACCTCTTTGCAAAATTTTATAACAAACTATGTGTTTTTTTTTTGTTTGTTTATTTAGCATAAAATAAAACCCCAGTGGTGATTAAATACCACCAAAAGAAAGTTTTGTGTACAAAAAAAAAGATAAAAATGACCCCCCTCCATTAATCACACACTACGAGCCCCCCTCCATAGATCACATACTACAACCCCCCCCCCATAGATCACACACTACGACCCCCCTCCCTATAGATCACACACACACTACGACCCCCCTCCATAGAACACACACTACGACCCCCCCCCATAGATCACACACTACGACCCCCCTCCCTATAGATCACACACTACGACCCCCCCCCATAGATCACACACACTACGACCCCCCCTCCATAGATCACATACAGAGATGTACGGCTCTATTAGATTAGAGAAGAGTGTCTGCGGAGGTCGGGGTTGTCACTTACACAATGCCGGATACCCACAGACATGAGACGGCGCTCTGCCAGAACGGTGGCCAATTCCTCCAACCAATTATGTTCATCCCAAGGACCACAAGCTGTTCCCGTCCCTTCTACTGAATACAAATGACGCCGCCGATATGAGATCAGGACGTCGCTTCCAGGTACAGGAAACGCACACAAGTCCCACCGACCCGGGTTCCTTTTTTTTTAAATACATTTGAGAAGTCGAATCATCCGAAAAAAACAAAAATTTAAGCAGATTTAGACACAACCCCCCCCTCCCCTCCCCCGATTGAAGTTGTCAGACGTGAGAACATAGCAAGGTCACCCCAGCACCAGGAAGAGCCCGACAGATCTGCATGGCAGGATCACCGGGGATTGTTTTAACGAGTTCCCGTCCGGCCTATAGCAAAATGACAGCTGGGCGGGACTTTCATCAACGAGGGCGGAGGTTATAGGACGCAGCCAATGACTGATCAGTGTACCGGCCCGTTGCCCTTACCATGTGATCTCTGTGACCAATCACAGCAGATCACGTGACAATTTGTAAACAATAGATGGCTCTCTTTTTGTGCCATCAATTGTGTTTCTAGCTGTGATTGGTCACAGTGATCACATTGTATAAAAAGGGGGCCAATCACAGCCCATTTGTACCATGAGATCGCTGTGACCAATCACAGCAGATCACGTGACAATTTGTAAACAATAGATGGTTCTCTTTTCGTGCCATCAATTGTGTTGCTAGCTGTGATTGGTCACAGTGATCACATTGTACAGAAAGGGGGCCAATCACAACCCATTTGAACCAAGTGATCACTGCGACCAATCATGGCAAAATAGAGCTTTCTGTTGGTGGTATTTGATCACCTCTGCATTTTTTTTATATAGATAGAAAAAAATTGATTTTGATACTTTTTTTTCCATTGGATGTTTTATAGCAGAAAGAGAATATAATAGAATAGAATATATATATATATTTTACACAAACACACACTATTTATATATATATATATATATATTTATTTATTTTTTCCCATGCACACACATGCAATATATTGCATGTGTGTGTATGGGGGAAATTATATATATATACATACACACATACACATACACACGGTGTCTGGGGAAAAAAGTGAAACATTTATTTTTTTTCTATTCTTATTTATCTTAATTTTTATATTTTTTATTTTTACACTGTCCCTTTAACCACTTAAGACCCGGACCAAAATGCAGCTAAAGGACCCGGCCAGTTTTTGCGATTCGGCACTGCGTCGCTTTAACAGACAATTGCGCGGTCGTGCGACGTGGCTCCCAAACAAAATTGGCGTCCTTTTATTTCCCCACAAATAGAGCTTTCTTTTGGTGGTATTTGATCACCTCTGCGGTTTTTATTTTTTGCGCTATAAACAAAAATAGAGCGACAATTTTGAAAAAAATGCAATATTTTTTACTTTTTGCTAGAATAAATATCCCCCAAAAATATATATTAAAAAAAACATTTTTTTTTCCTCAGTTTAGGCCGATACGTATTCTTCTACCTATTTTTGGTAAAAAAAAATTTAAAATCGCAATAAGCGTTTATCGATTGGTTTGCGCAAAATTTATAGCGTTTACAAAATAGGGGATAGTTTTATAAAAAGTTTTATAAAGTAGTAAAAATTTTTTTTACTACTAATGACGGTGATCAGCGTTCGTTCGTGACCGCGACATTATGGTGGACACTTCTGACACATTTTTGGGATCATTGTCATTTTCACAGCAAAAAATGCTATAAAAATGCATCGTTTATTGTGAAAATGACAATTGCAGATTGGGAGTGAACCACAAGGGGGCGCTGATGGGGTTATGTGTGACCTGAAGTGTATTTACAACTGTAGGGGGGTGTGGCTGTAGGTGTGACGTCATTGATTGTGTTTCCCTATAAAAGGGATCACACGATCGATGCAGCCGCCGCCACAGTGAAGAACGGGGAAGCTGTGTTTACACGCAGCTCCCCTCGTTCTTCAGCTCCGGGGAGCGATCGCGGGACTCCAGCGGCGATCGGGTCCGCGGGTCCCGGAGCTTCGGACCGGGTCGCGGGCGCGCACCCACGGCTGGGTACTAGCACAGGACGTACCTATACGTGCTTGTGCCCAGCCGTGCCATTCTGCCGACATAAGTGTGCAGGAGGCGGTCCTTAAGTGGTAAAATATAAATAAAAATGTGATCACTTTTATTCCTAATTAAAAGGAATGTAGACATCCCTTGTAATAGAAAAAAAGCATGACAGGTGCTCTTTAATGAGATCTGGGGGTCATAAAGACTTCACATCTCATATTTACACTAAAAGGCAATAAAAAAAAAAAAAATTACGTAATAAAAAAAAAAATATATATATAAAAAAAAGAAAAAGGTCCATAAAGACATGGATTAAGTATCTTTTATCGTTTTAACCACTTAAGCCCCGGACCAAAATGCTGCCTAAAGACCCAAGGGGTTTTTACAGTTCGGGACTGCGTCGCTTTAACAGACAATTGCGCGGTCGTGCGACGTGGCTCCCAAACAAAATTGGCGTCCTTTTTTCCCACAAATAGAGTTTTCTTTTGGTGGTATTTGATCACCTCTGCGGTTTTTATTTTTTGCGCTATAAACAAAAATAGAGCGACAATTTTGAAAAAAATGCAATATTTTTTACTTTTTGCTATAATAAATATCCCCCAAAAACATATATAACATTTTTTTTTCCTCAGTTTAGGCCGATACGTATTCTTCTACCTATTTTTGGTAAAAAAAAAAAATCGCAATAATCGTTTATCGGTTGGTTTACGCAAAATTTATAGTGTTTACAAAATAGGGGATAGTTTTTTTTTTTTTTTTTTTTTTTTTTACACTACTAATGGCGGCGATCAGCGATTTTTTTCGTGACTGCGACATTATGGCGGACACTTCGGACAATTTTGACACATTTTTGGGACCATTGTCATTGTCACAGCAAAAAATGTATTTAAATTGCATTGTTTATTGTGAAAATGACAGTTGCAGTTTGGGAGTTAAACACAGGGGGCGCTGTAGGAGTTGGGGTTCACCTAGTGTGTGTTTACAACTGTAGGGGGGTGTGGCTGTAGGTCTGACATCATCGATCGTGTCTCCCTATAAAGGGATCACTCGATCGATGCGCCGCCACAGTGAAGCACGGGGAAGCTGTGTTTACATACGGCTCTCCCCGTTCTTCAGCTCTGGGGAGCGATCGCGACGGAGCGGCTATAAACGAATAGCCGCGCCGTCATCCCGGATCGCTCCTGAAGCCACTGGGACCGCCGCATGTACCGGGGGGGGGTCCCGATCGGACCCCCGACCCACGTCAAGCAGTATATATACGTTGATGTGCCTGCCTGTGCCATTCTGCTGACGTATATGTACATGAGGCGGTCCTTAAGTGGTTAAGAATTGAAAGACGCTTTAGAAGAAGCAAAAAACATTTTTTCTAAGACTGACCACACTAGGTCCCTGGAACTCAAGAAAAAAAAAAAAGAAATGGAAGATGGATGTGCCATTTGAAGGAACATAAGGCCAAAACAATCCCAGCGTTGCGGACGCCATATGTTGCAATTAACGATCATTATCACATTATTGTTGCTGAAAAGGTTTCCAGAATAAAAGTGAAGATTTCATTTTTTTCGATCGCTCTTCTTGGGAGTTTGGGGGCGGCCCCCCTTCCTGATCCAACATGACTGCCCACCAGTGCACAAAGCGAGGTCCATAAAGACATGGATGAGCGAGTTTGGGGTGGAGGAACTTGGCTTGGCCCCTTAGTTCCAGCGAAGGGAACTCTTATACCAAGAGACATTTTGGACAATTTCATGCTCCCAACGTTGTGGGAGGAGTTTTGGGGACAGCCCCTCCCTGTTCCAACATGACTGCCCACCAGTGCACAAAGCAAGGTCCATAAAGACAAGGATGAGTGAGTTTGGGGTGGAGGAACTTGACTGGCCTGCACACAGTCCTGATAGAACACCTTTGGGATGAATAAGAGCCGAGACTCCGAGACAGACCTTCTCATCCACGTCTTTATGGACCTTGCTTTGTGCACTGGTGTGCAGTCATGCTTGAACAGGAAGGGGCCGTCCTCAAACTCCTCCCACAAAGTTGGGAGCATAAAATTGTCCAAAATGTCTTGGTACGCTGACGCCTTAAGAGTTCCCTTCACTGGAACTAAGGGGCCAAGCCCTGAAGAACAACCCCCACACCATAATCCGCCCTCCACCAAATGGTTTGGACCAGTGCACAAAGCAAGGTCCATAAAGACATGGATGAGCGAGTTTGGGGTGGAGGAACTTGACTGGCCTCTTAGTTCCAGTGAAGGGAACTCTTAAGACGTCTTCATACCAAGAGACATTTTGGACAATTTCATGCTCCCAACTTTGTGGGAGGAGTTTGGGGGACGGCCCCTGTCTCTTCCAACATGACTGCCCACCAGTGTACAATGCAAGGTCCATAAAGACATGGAAGAGCGAGTTTGGGGTGGAGGAACTTGACTGGCCTGCACAGAGTCCTGACCTCAACCTGATAGAACACCTTTGGGATGAATTAGAGCGGAGACTCCGAGACAGACCTTCTCATCCGAGTCTTTATGGACCTTGCTTTGTACACTGGTGGGCAGTCATGATGGAACAGGAAGGGGTCGTCCCCAAACTCCTCCCACAAAGTTGGGAGCGTGAAATTGTCTAAAATGTCTTGGTATGCTGACGTCTTAAGAGTTCCCTTCACTGGAACTAAGGAGCCAAGCCAAGTTCCTCCACCCCAAACTCACTCATCCATGTCTTAATGGACCTTCATTTGTGCACTGGTCCAAACCATTTGGTGGAGGGAGATTATGGGGTGGGGGTTGTTCTTCAGAGGTTGGACTTGGCCCCTTAGTTCCAGGGAAGGGAACTCTTAAGGCGTCAGCGTACCAAGACATTTTAGACAATTTCATGCTCCCAACTTTGTGGGAGGAGTTTGGGGGACGGCCCCTTCCTGTTCCAACATGACTGCGCACCAGTGTACAAAGCAAGGTCCATAAAGACATGGGTGAGTGAGTTTGGGGTGGGGGGGACTTGACCGGCCTGCACAGAGTCCTGACCTCAACCTGATAGAACACCTTTGGGATGAATTAGAGTGGAGACTGTGAGCCAGGCCTTCTTATCTAACATCAAGGTCTGACCTCACAAACGCTCTTCTGGAAGAATGGTCAAAACATTCCCATAGACACCCTCCTAAACCTTGTGGATGGTCTTCCCAGAAGAGCTGAAGTCTCCGCTCTAATAGGTGTTCTATCGGGTTGTGGTCAGGACTCTGTGCAGGCCAGCCTTGCCAGAAGAGCTGAAGCTGTTATAGCTGCAAAGGGCGGGGCCAACTCAATATTGAACCCTACGGACTAAGACTGGGATGCCATTAAAGTTCATGTGAGTGTAAACGCAGGCGTCCCAATACTTTTGACAATATAGTGTATATTTGGTACAGCGTCGCAATAGCCAGTAACGTAGCGCAGTGCCAAAAAGCAAAAAACGTTTTGCCCATGAAGGGGGTAAATCTTCCGAAGTGCTGAATATGGTTTAAGTATTCTCTGCATTTTCTTAATTCACTGAAGATCCGTTCTACTCCTTCAGTAAATTAACCCCCAATGTGTGACAAGATCACAAAATGTTAAAAAACGGGACAAATCATCAGTTCCGGGATCCGTCTTTTGTGGCACCAACGTAGCAAAGAAATAAAAAATATTGGCTGTGTGTGTGCAAATGAACGCAGATAAAAATCTATCTGCCGATATCAAAAATTATTCGACACGAGGAAATAGAATAGAAGATGAAGATCATCACCAGGTTTGGTCTACAACAGTGATGGAGAACCTCGGCACCCCAGATGTTTTGGAACTACATTTCCCATGATGCTCCTGCACTCTGCATTGTAGTTGAGCATCATGGGAAATGTAGTTCCAAAACATCTTGTAGTTCTCCATCACTGGTCTACAACATCAGCCAACCTCCGAAGGACCAGACCTGATCTACGGAGGATGAAGACATTACGTTGTTTCCAACCGTGTTCACATCTCAATCTCTCTAAACAGAGAATGAAAATACAACACGTCCAAGACACAGGTTTTAGAATCCACCGACAGGTTCCTCGTCCAACCAAGACACGAGTCTCAGAATCCACTGACAGGTTCCCCGTCCAACCAAGACACGGATCTCAGAATCCACTGACAGGTTCCCCATCCAACCCAATGGAGATCCAAGACACGGATCTCCGAATCCACTGACAGGTTCCCCATCCAACCCAATGGAGATCCAAGACACGGATCTCAGAATCCACTGACAGGTTCCCCCGTCCAACCAAGACACAGATCTCAGAATCCACTGACAGGTTCCCCGTCCAACCAAGACACGGATCTCAGAATCCACTGACAGGTTCCCCGTCCAACCAAGACACGGATCTCAGAATCCACTGACAGGTTCCCCATCCAACCCAATGGAGATCCAAGACACGGATCTCCGAATCCACTGACAGGTTCCCCATCCAACCCAATGGAGATCCAAGACACTGATCTCAGAATCCACTGACAGGTTCCCCCGTCCAACCAAGACACAGATCTCAGAATCCACCAACAGGTTCCCCGTCCAACCAATGGAGATTCAAGACACGGATCTCCGAATCCACTGACAGGTTCCCCATCCAACCCAATGGAGATCCAAGACACGGATCTCAGAATCCACTGACAGGTTCCCCGTCCAACCCAATGGAGATCCAAGACACGGGTCTCAGAATCCACCGACAGGTTCCCCATCCAACCCAATGGAGATCCAAGACACGGGTCTCAGAATCCACCGACAGGTTCCCCGTCCAACCAAGACACGGATCTCACAATCCACTGACAGGTTCCCCCGTCTAACCACTCGAGATCCAAGACACGAATCTCAGAATTCACTGACAGGTTCCCCCGTCCAACCAAGACACAGATCTCAGAATCCACCAACAGGTTCCCCGTCCAACCAATGGAGATTCAAGACACGGGTCTCAGAATTCACTGACAGGTTCCCCGTCCAAATAATACACAGATCCCAGAATGCACCGACAGGTTCCCCTTCTAACCAATGAACATCCAAGACACAGATTTTAGAATTCACTGACAGGTTTCCTGTCCATCCAATTGAGATCCAAGACACGGAACTCGGAATCCAGTTCCCCATCACTGGAGACGTTGGTGGTCATAGGAAGTTCCCATTACAGGACCAAAAGAGGAGCAATGTGCTCACCCGTCCCGAGGGTCAGATCCTCCTTCACATACCTGGATGAGGATCCTTCTCTGCACTCTTCTAAGAGGCTGACCGGGATCTCTGTGTGTGATTTGTATCCCCCCCCCCCCCCCCCCGTGACACATTCCGGTGTAACTGATTAAACTTCGCCCGCTCCCAACACAGTGCCACTAATTATTCATCTCTGGAGGGAAACAAGACGTTCTACAGAGCAATCTCCCTAAATGTTTCATGGAGTCACTACAGAGCAGATCCATTCCGAGAGAGAGAGAGGGGGAGGGGGGACATCACCATCATTACACAACATGTGATAACTACACATAGGTACAATATAAACCCCCACAACATACACCTTCAGCTACACAAAACACAACATACACCTCCATCTACACAAAACACAACATACACCTCCATCTACACAAAAACACAACACAGACCCCATCTACACAACACACACCCCATCTACACAAAACACAACATACACCTCCATCTACACAAAAACACACCCATCTACACAAAACACAACATACACCTCCATCTACACAAAACACAACATACACCTCCATCTACACAAAACACAACATACACCTCCATCTACACAAAACACAACATACACCTCCATCTACACAAAAACACAACACAGACCCCATCTACACAACACACACCCCATCTACACAAAACACAACATACACCTCCATCTACACAAAAACACACCCATCTACACAAAACACAACATACACCTCCATCTACACAAAACACAACATACACCTCCATCTACACAAAACACAACATACACCTCCATCTACACAAAACACAACATACACCGCCATCTACACAAAACACAACATACACCTCCATCAACACAAAACACAACATACACCTCCATCTACACAAAACACAACATACACCTCCATCTACACAAAACACAACATACACCTCCATCTACACAAAACACAACATACACCTCCATCTACACAAAACACAACATACACCCATCTACACACAAAACACAAAACACACCTCCATCTACACAAAACACACCTCCATCTACACAACATACACCTCCATCTACACAAAATACACCTCCATCTACACAAAACACACCCCATCTACACAAAACACACCCCATCTACACAAAACACAACACACACCTCCATCTACACAAAACACAACACACACCTCCATCTACACAAAACACAACACACACCTCCATCTACACAAAACACAACATACACCTCCATCTACACAAAACACAACATACACCTCCATCTACACAAAACACAACATACACCTCCATCTACACAAAACACAACATACACCTCCATCTACACAAAACATACACCTCCATCTACACAACACAGACGCAATCTACACAAAAACACAACACAGACCCCATCTACACAACACAAACTTATTCATACAAAACACACACCCCCATATATACAAAACAAACCCCATCTACACAAAAACACAACACAGACCCCAACATTGACCCCATCTACACAAAACTCAACATACACCTCAATCTACACAAAAACACAACACAGACCCCCATCTACACAAAACACAACACAGACCGCCCCCCCCATCTACACACGAAACCACAGAACAAACCCCATCTACACAACACAAACTAATTTATACAAAATACAACACAGACCCCGACAAAACACAACACAGACCTCCATCTACACAAAAACACCACAACACAGACCCCACATCTACACAAAACACAACACAGACCCCGACAAAACACAACACAGACCTCCATCTACACAAAAACACCACAACACAGACCCCACATCTACACAAAACACAACACAGACCCCCCCCTCCCCCCCCATCTACACTAAACCCCACAGAACAAACCCCATCAACACAAAACACAACACAGACCCCATCTACACAACACAAACTAATTTATACAAAATACAACACGGACCCCCATCTACACAAAAACACAACATATACCCCAACTACACAAAAACACAGACCCCCATCTACACAGCCCAAACTCATTTATATAAAACACAATACAGACCCCAAACAAAATACAAACATACACCCCCCCCCCCCCCCCCCATCTGCACAAAACACAACATGGACCCCTGTCTACACAAAACACAACATACACCTCCATCTACACAAAACACAACATTCACCTCCATCTACACAAAACACAACATACACCTCCATCTACACAAAACACACCATACACAAAACACAACACAGACATCATGTAGTACCATTGCAGGATAAAGCACGCACATCCAGGGATACAATACGACGACGTCCGCCTTCAACCATACAGGAGACAGGAAACGTCATCAGTTATTCACTCCGACACACACACACACACACTAATCAACGACAACACAACCCAAAGAAAGCGAAAGTTCACCAGGATTGTGCGGCTGGCGCGGCGTCAGTCACCCAGCACATACATGGAGGTTCACACCTTCCGTCAGTCATAATTAGAGAACGTCGCAGGGAAACGATGATCGCTTAACAACATCCCACAACCTGGGGGGGGGGGGCAAACTTTCCTTACACAGCATGAGCAACACTATACCGTATATAAAAAAGGTATACAACACACTACACGATATATAATCTATACACCACACTATACCATATATAAAAGGAATACACCACACTATATATAAAAAGGTATACACCACACCACACTATACCATATATAAAAAGGTATACACCACACTATACTATATATAAAAAGGTATACACCACACCACACTATACTATATATAAAAAGGTATACACCACACTATACCATATATAAAAAGGTATACACCACACTATACCATATATAAAAAGGTATACACCACACTATACTATATATAAAAAGGTATACACCACACTATACCATATATAAAAGGAATACACCACACTATACTATATATAAAAAGGTATACACCACACCACACTATACCATATATAAAAAGGTATACACCACACTATACTATATATAAAAAGGTATACACCGCACTATACCATATATAAAAAAGGTATACACCACACTATACCATATATAAAAAGGTATACACCACACTATACCATATATAAAAAGGTATACACCACACTATACCATATATAAAAAGGTATACACCACACTATACCATATATAAAAAGGT
This sequence comes from Rana temporaria, assembly GCF_905171775.1. Lineage (NCBI taxonomy): Eukaryota > Metazoa > Chordata > Amphibia > Anura > Ranidae > Rana > Rana temporaria. Next base: position 6,574,264 of record NC_053497.1, read on the forward strand.
ATACACCACACTATACTATATATAAAAAGGTATACACCACACTATACCATATATAAAAAGGTATACACCACACTATACCATATATAAAAAGGTATACACCACACTATACCATATATAAAAAGGTATACACCACACTATATCATATATAAAAAGGTATACACCACACTCTATACACCACACTATACCATATATAAGGTATACACCACACTACACTATACACAATATATAATCTATACACCACACTATACCATATATAAAAAAAAGGTATACACCACACTGTATACAATATATAATCTAATCTATACACCACACTATATACTATGCACTACACACTGTACTCTATACCCAATAGAATGTATACACCACACTATAATGTATGCCACACTAAACACTACACCATATACAAGGTATACACCACACTACACTATATACATCCTATACATGACACCAGAAATCCGTAACAATGTAACAACGTTAGATCCAGCTCCACACACATGTACATTAGAATTCCGACAAGCAGCCGAAGGATTTGCTTTCTAAGACTTGAATGATGAATGAGAATCTCCGGAAGGATCAGCGAGGAGCTGGGATGGTGTTGAAGATCTCACACACCTCCAGACATCGGATGAGGAGGATGAGGAGGACGAGGACGAGGACGATGAGCCCATCCGCACACACCACACATCCTCAGAGGATCCGGTTGCTCGGTAGTATCCGGCACACTGCAGTCCACCAAGGACACAACGTACTGGAGATGAATGAAGATACAAAGTAGCAAATAGAACACAAAACATCCCCAAATGACGGTTCTTCACACCAAGGTTTTGCAGCGTTCCGCGTCCTCATCACCCCCCCCCCCTGATGTTCCTGACATCCATCCGTCCCTGGACCATTCCCAAGCCACCCCCCACCCCACCACCATTGTTTCCATCGCACGGTAAACAAACCTCAGAAGGTACCTGAGCGCTCGCAGGCTCCATTCATTCCACACGCTCATCTCAGCACAGTCTGTCCCGCAGCAACGTGAGAAACTGACTAGAGGCTGAGGGACACCATCTGGCAGACCTGATGGGGGGGGGGGAGGAGGAGGAGGGGGGGGAGGAGGAAGAGTGCGCATGTGCGGGGAGAACAAATCCCTATTCATCAGAGAGAGGTGCTCGGGAGAGGGGCCGCTGACTCCAAACAAACAATCCTGGACCACAGATAGGTGACTACAGATCCCGGGAGCAGAGAGAGGAGGAGGAGGAGGAGGAGGAGGACCGAGGAGGACCGAGGACAGAGGAGGAGGAGGAGGATGAGGAGGACGCATGGAGGATTCTATACACACTGCATCCCCATCTATTATCATTATACAGGATTATAGAGTGTCAGCAGTCTGAGCAAAGCTTTACTAACAGTGCAATCCACAGGGGTCAGAGTGTATGAAGGAGAAAACAGGAAGTCCATATATATATCTATTCATTACAGGCAAGAGGGTCAGAGGTCCACATACGTGTGTGTGTGAGAGAGATAGAGATATATATATATATATATATATATATATATATATATATATATATATTATACACACACACACACCATAATATTAACAATAATCATGTAATAAGGAAGACGAAGAAGAATGTTAGGAGGTCTATATAATTAATATATATATATATATATATATATATATAAGACTAGAGTGTCAAAAAAATAAAAATAAAATGATATTCACACACACAGTATATAATACAGATGGTCCATATAATTTAATTAAAAAATTAAATTAATGAAATAGTATGAATAAAATATATATATATATATATATATATATATATATATATATATATATATATACACACACACACACACTAATAATAAATGAGAGGTTTCGATGTCCATATAATAAAACATTTAAAAAAAATATTTTATATACACACAGTATATATATTATAGATATTTAAATGTCCATATATATTAATAAAAAAAAAAGAAAATTAAAAAGAATATAATATTTTATATATATATATATATATATATATATATATATATATATATATATATATATATATATATAAACTAGAGGATAAATAAATATATATATATATATATATATATATATATATATATATATATATATATATATATATATATATATATATATATATATATATAAAAACTAGAGGATAAATACAATTTTATATACACACACACACACACACAAATAATAAATGAGAGGTTTCAATGTCCATATAATAAAACATTTAAAAAAAATTATATACACACAGTATATATTATAGATAATTAAATGTCCATATATATTAATAAAAAATAAATAAATTTAAATAAAATATTATATATATATATATATATATATATATATATATATATACACACACACACATATATATACACACACACACATACTAGAGGATAAAATATAATTATAAAGGAATAATAAATGAGAGGTTTCAATGTCCATATAAGCAATAAAACATAAAAAATATAATAGATTTATTTTTTATGTTGTATTACTTATATGGACATATAAACCTCTTCTCATTCATTATATATATATATATATATATATATATATATATATATATATATATATATATATATATATATATATATATATATATATATATATATATATATATATATAATTTTTTTTTATTATTTATTAGTAAAACAATGTAAGAGGTTTAGGGTAATAAAAAAAATATATATATAATTTTTTATTACCCTAAACCTCTTCTCTTTTATTATTATATTTATTTATTTTTTTGTTTGTTTTTTTGTTAAAGACAAGAGGACACACATACATATATATATATATATAAAATAAAGAACAATGGGGTTAGAGGGGGTGTGTGTGTTTATTTATATATAAACGACTAGAGAGACAATAAATATATAAAATAGAAGACTATTAGATGTCAATATATCTTATTATAGAAAAATAAAAAGTATAACTAGAAAAAAGTTATACATTAAAATATGAGAGGGTTGGGAAGCTCTAAATAAAGATGTATTATTGTATGGAAAATATATATATATATATATATATATATATAAATCCCCCATTACCTCCTTTCTTCATATAGAGCCTCCTAACCCCTCTCGTATTTTATTTGTATATATATATATATATATATATATATATATATATATATATATATATATATATATGAATTAAAGACAAAAAGAAGGAGGGTCAGATCTACATTATAGGTAAGAAGGCAAGGAGCACTCTATATATACACACCCCTCCCCCCAACTTTCTAGTCTTTTTTTATTATATATACAGTGAGGAAAATAAGTATTTGAACACCCTGCTATTTTGCAAGTTCTCCCACTTGGAAATCATGGAGGGGTCTGAAATTGTTATCGTAGGTGCATGTCCACTGTGAGAGACATAATCAAAAAAAAAATTCCAGAAATCACAATTTATGATTTTTTAACTATTTATTTGTATGATACAGCTGCAAATAAGTATTTGAACACCTGAGAAAATCAATGTTAATATTTGGTACAGTAGGCTTTCTTTGCAATTACAGCGGTCAAACGTTTCTTGTAGTTTTTCACCAGCTTTGCACACACTGGAGGAGGGATTTTGGCCCACTCCTCCACACAGATCTTCTCTAGATCAGTCAGGTTTCTGGGCTGTCGCTGAGAAACACGGAGTTTGAGCTCCCTCCAAAGATTCTCTATTGGGTTTAGGTCTGGAGACTGGCTAGGCCACGCCAGAACCTTGATATGCTTCTTACAGAGCCACTCCTTGGTTATCCTGGCTGTGTGCTTCGGGTCATTGTCATGTTGGAAGACCCAGCCTCGACCCATCTTCAAAGCTCTAACTGAGGGAAGGAGGTTGTTGCCCAAAATCTCGCAATACATGGCCCCGGTCATCCTCTCCTTAATACAGTGCAGTCGCCCTGTCCCATGTGAAGAAAAACACCCCCAAAGCATGATGCTACCACCCCCATGCTTCACAGTAGGAATGGTGTTCTTGGGATGGTACTCATCATTCTTCTTCCTCCAAACACGGTTAGTGGAATTATGACCAAAAAGTTCTATTTTGGTCTCATCTGACCACATGACTTTCTCCCATGACTCCTCTGGATCATCCAAATGGTCATTGGCAAACTTAAGACGGGCCTTGACATGTGCTGGTTTAAGCAGGGGAACCTTCCGTGCCATGCATGATTTCAAACCATGACGTCTTAGTGTATTACCAACAGTAACCTTGGAAACGGTGGTCCCAGCTCTTTTCAGGTCATTGACCAGCTCCTCCCGTGTAGTCCTGGGCTGATTTCTCACCTTTCTTAGGATCATTGAGACCCCACGAGGTGAGATTTTGCATGGAGCCCCAGTCCGAGGGAGATTGACAGTCATGTTTAGCTTCTTCCATTTTCTAATGATTGCTCCAACAGTGGACCTTTTTTCACCAAGCTGCTTGGCAATTTCCCCGTAGCCCTTTCCAGCCTTGTGGAGGTGTACAAATTTGTCTCTAGTGTCTTTGGACAGCTCTTTGGTCTTGGCCATGTTAGTAGTTGGATTCTTACTGATTGTATGGGGTGGACAGTTGTCTTTATGCAGCTAATGACCTCAAACAGGTGCATCTAATTTAGGATAATAAATGGAGTGGAGGTGGACATTTTAAAGGCAGACTAACAGGTCTTTGAGGGTCAGAATTCTAGCTGATAGACAGGTGTTCAAATACTTATTTGCAGCTGTATCATACAAATAAATAGTTAAAAAATCATAAATTGTGATTTCTGGAATTTATTTTTTTTGATTATGTCTCTCACAGTGGACATGCACCTACGATGACAATTTCAGACCCCTCCATGATTTCCAAGTGGGAGAACTTGCAAAATAGCAGGGTGTTCAAATACTTATTTTCCTCACTGTATGTATATGTATATATATATATATATATATATATATATATATATATATATATATATATATATTCTTCAAACCTTCTTGTTCTTTATCATTAGTATTATATATTTATCCCCTGAACACGACAGTCAGTAGCCCCTCCCATGCGGTAGAACGGTGGGAGGGGTTTGCAGAATTCTCACACGTTACATTGTTGCAGATCTCTCATGTATATTGACAACCACCATGGAAACCTGAAGCACAACACAGCCGGCAGACACACACGAGGCTTATACATAGTGTTACCCGCACTACATTCCAGGCTGGGAGGACACAGCACCTGGGGAGGGGCTGGACAGCTCTGGGTAGGATGGTGCCCAGTATTCAGGGAGGGGCCCCTCTATACTGGACATCTAAAGGGTGGAGCTCCTCCCATGTGATCTCAGCTACAAAGGTGGGGACAGGACACACCCCCTTCCTGACAACACAGCCAGCAAGGAGACAGCTGCTCCAGACAAGATTTAGGAAGGGGGCATGTCAGTGGGAGGACAGAGGGGGAGGAAAGGGGGGCGTGTCAGTGGGAGGACAGAGGGGGAGGAAAGGGGGGCGTGTCAGTGGGAGGACAGAGGGGGAGGAAAGGGGGGCGTGTCAGTGGGAGGACAGAGGGGGAGGAAAGGGGGGCGTGTCAGTGAGAGGACAGAGGGGGAGGAAGGGGGGCGTGTCAGTGAGAGGACAGAGGGGGAGGAAAGGGGGCGTGTCAGTGAGAGGACAGAGGGGGAGGAAAGGGGGCGTGTCAGTGGGAGGACAGAGGGGGAGGAAAGGGGGGGCGTGTCAGTGGGAGGACAGAGGGGGAGGAAAGGGGGCGTGTCAGTGGGAGGACAGAGGGGGAGGAAAGGGGGGCGTGTCAGTGGGAGGACAGAGGGGGAGGAAAGGGGGCATGTCAGTGGGAGGACAGAGGGGGAGGAAAGGGGGGCGTGTCAGTGAGAGGACAAACGGGGAGGAAGGGGGGCGTGTCAGTGAGAGGACAGAGGGGGAGGAAGGGGAGCGTGTCAGTGGGACAGGGGGGGGGCGTGTCAGTGGGACAGGGGGGGCGTGTCAGTGGGAGGACAGGGGGGGCGTGTCAGTGGGAGGACAGGGGGGGCGTGTCAGTGGGAGGACAGGGGGGGGCGTGTCAGTGGGAGGACAGGGGGGGCGTGTCAGTGGGAGGACAGGGGGGCGCGTGTCAGTGGGAGGACAGGGGGGGCGTGTCAGTGGGAGGACAGGGGGCGGACAGGGGGCGTGTCAGTGGGAGGACAGAAGGGGGCGTGTCAGTGGGAGGACGGAATGGGGGGGGCGTGGCAGTGGGAGGACGGAATGGGGGGGCGTGGCAGTGGGAGGACAGAAGGGGGGGCGTGGCAGTGGGAGGACAGAAGGGGGGGCATGGCAGTGGGAGGACAGAAGGGGGGCGTGTCAGTGGGAGGACAGATGGGGGGGGCGTGTCAGTGGGAGGACAGATGGGGGGGGCGTGTCAGTGGGAGGACAGATGGGGGGGGCGTGTCAGTGGGAGGACAGGGGGGGGCGTGTCAGTGGGAGGACAGAGGGGGGGGGCGTGTCAGTGGGAGGACAGAGGGGGGCGTGTCAGTGGGAGGAGCAGAAGGGGTGTGTCAGTGGAACAGAAGGGGAAGGAAGGGGGCATGTCAGTGGGAGGACAGAGGGGGCGTGTCAGTGGGAGGAGCAGAAGGGGCGTGTCAGTGGGAGGAGCAGAAGGGGAAGGAAGGGGGCGTGTCAGTGGGACAGAGGGGGAAGAAAGGGGGCGTGTCAGTGGGACAGAGGGGGAAGAAAGGGGGCGTGTCAGTGGGAGGACGGAGGGGGAAGGATGGGGAAGGAAGGGGGCGTGTCAGTGGGAGGACAGAGGGGGAAGGAAGGGGGCGTGTCAGTGGGAGGACAGAGGGGGAAGGAAGGGGGCGTGTCAGTGGGAGGACAGAGGGGGAAGGAAGGGGGCGTGTCAGTGGGAGGACAGATGGTGAAGGAAGGGGGAGTGTCAGTGGGAGGACAGAGGGTGAAGGAAGGGGGCGTGTCAGTGGGAGGACAGAGGGTGAAGGAAGGGGGCGTGTCAGTGGGAGGACAGAAGGGGGGGCGTGTCAGTGGGAGGACAGATGGGGGGGGCGTGTCAGCGGGAGGACAGATGGGGGGGGCGTGTCAGTGGGAGGACAGATGGGGGGCGTGTCAGTGGGAGGACAGATGGGGGGGGCATGTCAGTGGGAGGACAGATGGGGGGGGGCGTGTCAGTGGGAGGAGCAGAAGGGGTGTGTCAGTGGAACAGAAGGGGAAGGAAGGGGGCGTGTCAGTGGGAGGACAGAGGGGGGCGTGTCAGTGGGAGGGGAAGGAAGGGGGCGTGTCAGTGGGACAGAGGGGGAAGAAAGGGGGCGTGTCAGTGGGACAGAGGGGGAAGAAAGGGGGCGTGTCAGTGGGAGGACGGAGGGGGAAGGATGGGGAAGGAAGGGGGAGTGTCAGTGGGAGGACAGAGGGGGAAGGAAGGGGGCGTGTCAGTGGGAGGACAGAGGGGGAAGAAAGGGGGCGTGTCAGTGGGACAGAGGGGGAAGAAAGGGGGCGTGTCAGTGGGACAGAGGGGGAAGAAAGGGGGCGTGTCAGTGGGAGGACGGAGGGGGAAGGAAGGGGGCGTGTCAGTGGGAGGACAGAGGGGGAAGGAAGGGGGCGTGTCAGTGGGACAGAGGGGGAAGAAAGGGGGCGTGTCAGTGGGAGGACGGAGGGGGAAGGATGGGGAAGGAAGGGGGCGTGTCAGTGGGAGGACAGAGGGGGAAGGAAGGGGGCGTGTCAGTGGGAGGACAGAGGGGGAAGGAAGGGGGCGTGTCAGTGGGAGGACAGAGGGGGAAGGAAGGGGGCGTGTCAGTGGGAGGACAGAGGGTGAAGGAAGGGGGCGTGTCAGTGGGAGGACGGAGGGGGAAGGAAGGGGGCGTGTCAGTGGGAGGACAGAAGGGGGGGCGTGTCAGTGGGAGGACAGATGGGGGGCGTGTCAGCGGGAGGACATATGGGGGGCGTGTCAGTGGGAGGACAGATGGGGGGGCGTGTCAGTGGGAGGACAGATGGGGGGGCATGTCAGTGGGAGGACAGATGGGGGGGCGTGTCAGTGGGAGGAGCAGAAGGGGTGTGTCAGTGGAACAGAAGGGGAAGGAAGGGGGCGTGTCAGTGGGAGGACAGAGGGGGGCGTGTCAGTGGGAGGGGAA
>NC_053497.1:6582553-6647553 GCF_905171775.1 Rana temporaria
CAGCAAACAGTTTGCTGAAGACAAGCAGACTAAGGACATGGATTACTGGAACCACGTCCTGTGGTATGATGAGACAAGATAAAGGTATTTGGTGTCAGCAGTGTGTGGCGGCAACCAGGAGAGGAGGACAAAGACACGTGTGTCTTCCCTACAGTCAGGCATGGTAGTGGGGGTGTCATGGTCTGGGGCTGCCGGCACTGGGGAGCTACAGATCATTGAGGGGAACCATGAATGCCAACATGTACTGTGACATACTGAAGCAGAGCATGACCCCTCCCTTCAGAGACTGGGCCGCAGGGCAGTATTCCAACATAACGACCTCAAACACACATCCAAGACTGCCTTGCTAAAGAAGCTGAGGGTAAAGGTGATGGACGGGCCAGGCATGTCTCCAGACCTAAACCTGTGGGACATCCTCAAACGGAAGGTGGAGGAGCGCAAGGTCTCCAACATCCACCAGCTCCGTGATGTCATCATGGAGGAGGGGAAAAAGACTCCAGTGACAACCTGTGACCTCCATGCCCAAGAGGGTTAAGGCAGTGCTGGAAAATAATGGCGGCCACACAAAATATTGACACTTTGGGCCCTAACTTGGACATTTTCCCTTAGGGGGTGTCCTCACTTATGTTGCCAGTGGTTTAGACATTAATGGCTGTGTGTTGAGTTATTTTGAGGGGACGGCAAATTTACACCGTTATACAAGCTGTACACTCACTACACAACATTGTAGATACAAAGTGTAATTTCTTCAGTGTTGTCACATGAAAAGATAGAAGGAAATATTTACACAAATGTGAGGGGTGTACTTACTTTTGTGAGATGCTGTACATGAGGAATGCATTTAGATGGTATTTTTTTCATCCCAGAGTTCAGGCTTTAGGGGAAAATAAATACATTTGTGAACAGTTTTCTGCTACAATGTGTCAATAAAAGTATCTCTTCTCCTTTTACTGTAGGTTTAGATCCGTCCCGCCTTCTTGTCAGAGAAGTCTCACCTTCATTCTCTCCACTGGCTGAAAAATGGAATTGGACGACGATCGATTTCCTGACGTCCCAGCGGTTCTTACACATTCCACCTTCTCTCAGAAATACAGGTACGCTCCCCGGTATGGATGAGCAGCAAATAGGGGTGCTTGTGGGGCAGGGGGGGGCTGTGTTGTTACCCCTGTCCCCCAAAGCAACTCGTCCCCATATTGATGGGAACAAGGGCCTCTTCCCCTCAACCCTGGCCCGGGTCTCGGCTGCCCCGCCGCCACCTTTCCCCACAACCCTGGCCGGGTCTCGGCAGCCCCACAGCCATCTTTCCCCACAACCCTGACCCGGGTCTCGGCTGCCCCGCCGCCATCTTTCCCCACAACCCTGGCCCGGGTCTCGGCTGCCCCGCCGCCATCTTTCCCCACAACCCTGGCCGGGTCTCGGCTGCCCCGCCGCCATCTTTCCCCACAACCCTGGCCGGGTCTCGGCTGCCCCGCCGCCATCTTTCCCCACAACCCTGGCCGGGTCTCGGCTGCCCCCGCCGCCATCCTCGGTGAGGGAATCGGGAAGTGAAGCTTTGCGACTTCACTGCCCGATTCCCTACTGCGCATGCGCGAGCCGCTATGTGAATGGGCGGATGTCTCCTGGGACAAACACAAGGTCCCAGAAGACACCGCTCCCCATTTCCCAGGAGGCAGCGCGACAAGGAGAAGAAAAGACCCACCGCGGAACAGAAATACAGGTACGCTCCCCGGTATGGATGAGCAGCAAACTTGAGACATATAAGAATTCCAGGAAATTTTAAAGCCATAGGGGTGCTTGTGGGGCAGGGGGGGGCTGTGTTGTTACCTCTGTCCCCCAAAGCACCTTGTCCCCATATTGATGGGTACAAGGGCCTCTTCCCTACAACCCTGGCCGGGTCTCGGCTGCCCCGCCGCCACCTTTCCCCACAACCCTGGCCCGGGTCTCGGCTGCCCCGCCGCCACCTTTCCCCACAACCCCGGCCCGGGTCTCGGCTGCCCCGCCGCCACCTTTCCCCACAACCCTGGCCCGGGTCTCGGCTGCCCCGCCGGCATCTTTCCCCACAACCCTGGCTGGGTCTCGGCTGCCCCGCCGCCATCTTTCCCCACAACCCTGGCTGGGTCTCGGCTGCCCCGCCGCCATCTTTCCCCACAACCCTGGCCGGGTCTCGTCTGCCCCGCCGCCATCTTTCCCCACAACCCTGGCCGGGTCTCGGCTGCCCCGCCGCCATCTTTCCCCACAACCCTGGCCGGGTCTCGGCTGCCCCGCCGCCATCTTTCCCCACAACCCTGGCCAGGTCTCGGCTGCCCCGCCGCCATCTTTCCCCACAACCCTGGCCGGGTCTCGGCTGCCCTGCCGCCATCTTTCCCCACAACCCTGGCCGGGTCTCGGCTGCCCCGCCGCCATCTTTCCCCCACAACCCTGGCCGGGTCTCGGCTGCCCCGCCGCCATCTTTCCCCCACAACCCTGGCCGGGTCTCGGCTGCCCCGCCGCCATCTTTCCCCACAACCCTGGCCGGGTCTCGGCTGCCCCCGCCGCCATCCTCGTGAGGGAATCGGGAAGTGAAGCGTTGCGACTTCACTGCCCGATTCCCTACTGCGCGAGCCGCTATGTGAATGAGCGGATGTCTCCTGGGACCCATACAAGGTCCCAGAAGACACCGCTCCCCGTTTTTCCAGGACGTAGCGCGACGAGGAGAAGAAAAGACCCACCGCGGAACAAATTTTTTTATAGTTTTTTTTGGCTATTTTTTTTTTTTTTTTTTTAGAGTGGACCTCCGCTTTAAGGGGAATTTTTTTTTTGGGGTCTTTTTGACCCACAGATCTCGCATTAAAGAGGACCTGTCATGCTTTTTTTTTTCTATTGCGAGGGATGCCTACATTCCTTGTTTTAGGATTAAAAGTGGATCACCTTTCTTTTTAATAAAGGGACAATGTAAAAATGAAAAGTAAAATAAATAAGAATTTTTTATTTTTTTTAAAAGCGCCCCGTCCCGCCATGCTGGTGCACAGAGGCGAACGCATACGCAAGTCACGCCCCGCATTCGGTGTTCAAACCACACATTTGAGGTATCGACGCGATCGTTGGAGGGAGAGCAATAATTCTTGCACTAAGCCACCTCTGTAACTCCAAAACTGATAACCTGTAGACAATTTTAAACGTCGCCTATGGAGATTTTTAACCACTTCCGGACCGCCGCATGTATATGTACGTCAGCAGAATGGCAGGTACAGGCACATTGGCGTACCTGTACGTCCCTGCCTAGACGTGGGTCGGGGGTCCGATCGGGACCCCCCCCCCCCCCCCCACGCTACATGCGGCGGTCGGATTCTCGCGGGAAGCGATCCGGGACGAGGGCGCGGCTATTCGTTTCTAGCCGCCCAGTCGCGATTGCTCCCCGGAGCTGAAGGACGGGGAGAGCAGTATGTAAACACGGCTTCCCCGTGCTTCACTGTGGCGGCGTATTGATCGTGTCTTCCCTTTTATAGGGAGACACGATCGATTATGTCAGTCCTACAGCCACACCCCCCGACAGTTGTAAACGCACACTAGGTGAACCCTAACTCCTTCAGCGCCCCCTGTGGTTAACTCCCAAACTGCAACTGTCATTTTCACAATAAACAATGCAATTTAAATGCATTTTTTGCTGTGAAAATGACAATGGTCCCAAAAATGTGTCAAAATTGTGCGAAGTGTCCGCCATAATGTCGCAGTCACGAACAAAATCACTGATCGCCGCCATTAGTAGTATAAACAAATAAAACTATCCCCTATTTTGTAAACGCTATAAATTTTGCGCAAATCAATCGATAAACGCTTATTGCAATTTTTTTTTTTTACCAAAAATAGGTAGAAGAATACGTATCGGCCTAAACTGAGGAAATTTTTTTTTTTATATATATATATTTTTGGGAGATATTTATTATAGCAAAAAGTAAAAAATATTGAATTTTTTTCAAAATTGTCGCTCTATTTTTGTTTATAGTGCAAAAAATAAAAACCGCAGAGGTGATCAAATACCACCAAAAGAAATCTCTATTTGTGGGGGAAAAAAGGACGCCAATTTTGTTTGGGAGCCACGTCGCACGACCGCGCAATTGTCTGTTAAAGCGACGCAGTGCCGAATTGTAAAAACCCCTTGGGTCATTTAGCAGCATATTGGTCCGGTCCTTAAGTGGTTAAGGGTCAAAGTTTGTCGCCGTCCAAGTGGGAATGCAAGCGCATTTAGACAGGAAGTGGCTGCAAAGATTTTCTATGTAGAGGTTGGAAACCAGCAACTTGAGAAATCCACCCAACGCCCTAATTAATTTTTTATTTTTTGCAGAGAACACTTACAGAATGCGGGAATATTAGACATACGCTACCGTGCCCAGAAGCTGGAGGATGGTACGGTGGCCCTTCCAGTGCTTAAAGAGAAGATCAGTGTGTCTGTCCTGAGAGAGCTCATGGAAGCCGTGGCCCCTGGAAGCTCTTGTAGGGAAACGTTGATCAAGGTGAATACTTGAATGCTATGGTACTAATATATGATGGACGCAGTTCGCTGAGCTGCAATGCATGGGCTACATGCCATGTACTTTGCCTGCTGTGCATGGTCAGCGCAGTGTACACTCTCGGCAAACTCAGAGGTAAGTTCTCCATAATGTGAAGTGTTCTCACCTTCCTACCTTTTTGCCTTCTAGAACCCTGTCCTCTCCAAACGTGCCAGGGTTCAGTCTCCGGCCCAGAAGTTACGTATGGACCTATGTGAGCTGTTGGAGCACCATGGCATCCTCTGGAGGAGGAACCTGGAGCACGACCTTCCGCACTCATGGCAGCGACACGGCGACTTAGTCGTCCTCAGCGGAGACTGCTTTTGTGATCCTTTATGGAAGCAGCTGGGTAGGTGCTGGACCTGTGTCCTGCCAGCGAGCGTTGTGACCAATCCGAAAAGTGAACATCTTGCCTTAGGCCCAGGGTATCTTTTATATTTTTTATTTACAGGTATGGAGCTTTGGGTGCAAGTAGCGAGTTCTCTTGGAGTGAAACGCGTGGCCAAGCAGGGTCAGATACAAGATGATGGCTGGAGGACTCCGAATGTGACCCTGCTGCTTGGGGATGATGGATGGGTGGAGCATGTGGATAATGGCATCAGGTAGGTAATGTAACAAAACAAAATGAATATAAAGTTTACAAGCAAAGTAGGGTTAGCGGTGAGGGCAGGGGGGGGGGGGGTGAAGGGATGGTGGGGGGGGGAGGGCGCCTTACTGGCAGTCTTTTAGGGAGGATGGCAGTCAGGCGCAAGGGTGGTGGGGCATGCTGGTGGGGTGGAACGGCATTTGCTCCCCAGAGGGGTAACTAGAACCTTCAGGGCCCCAGTACAAGAAACTATGACCCCCCCCTCTTCCATCCAAGCCCTGGGCTTCCAGTTCGGAGGGGGTGTCCATGGACATCCTCCCAGAACCCTGCCTCCCCCATACCTCGTGGGGTGCGCATCCAGCATGCTCTGTGCCAGCTATCAGTGTTTCCTATTGATGATACTTATCAGTGCTCATCAATGCCGCCCATCAGTGTTTCCTATCAGTGCCACTTATCGGTGCTCATCAATGCCGCCTAACCGTGCTTATCAGTTTCGCCCATCAGGGCCACTTGTCAATGCCGCCTATCAGTGCTCATCAATGCCACCTATCAGTTCTTCCTATTAGTGGCACTTATCAGTGCTCATCAATGACGCCTATCGGTGCCACTTATCAGTTCTCATCAATTCCGCCTATAAGTGCCACATATCAGTGCTCATCAGTGTCGCCTATCAGTGCCACTTATCAATACCGCCCATCAGTGCTCATCAATGACACCTATCAATGCTTCCTATTAGTGCCACTTATCAGTACTCATCAATGTCACCTTTCGGTGCCCTCCATGAGTACTCTGAGCTGACAGCGTCTCTCTCTCTCTCAGCCCAGAGCCTACACTGACAGTCTCCCCTTTCCCTTGCAAGGATGAGAGAGTAGAGCGCTGCCGATCTGCTCCTTCTCCTCCCGTCCCTCTCCTCCTGTGTGCACCAATGATCAAATTCAGCTGCTTAGTTTCACTCTTCCTGTGGTGCACATAGGAGGAGAGAGGCGGGAGGAGAAGGAGAAGATCGGCAGCTCTCTAATCTCACATCCTTGCAAGGGAGGGGGGGACTGTCAGTGCAGGCTCTGGGCTCTATGAGAGAGAGACGCTCTCAGCTCAGAGCCCTGAGGCAAGCAACCATTAATCGTTTTGTTTCTTCTCATATGAACAAACCCATCCCAGACATCACTTCTTTTAGATGTGCATGCTCAAGCAACTGATGAGCAGATTGCACAGCTAAAATCTGCAGCACCCCCCCCCCCTTTTTTTGTGTGTGTGTGTGTTGTGTTGTGTCATAATTAGGGTTGTCCCGATACCACTTTTTTAAGACCGAGTACGAGTACCGATACTTTTTTTCAAGTACTCGCCGATACCGAATACCGATACTTTTTTTTAATCAGCAGCACATGTGTCAGAATTTTTTTTTTTTTTTTATCTTTAACAATTTGTTTATAATTTTTTACAATTTTTTTTATATTTATAATGCTTTCTTTTTTTTAAAGGGGGGTGGACCGTGTCAGTGTGTTTTTTCTTTTATTTTTTTATTTTCTACAATAATTTTTTTTTATTATTATTATTATTATTATTATTATTATTATTATATTCTTTATTTATTTATTTTCAGCCCTGTTGGGGGGCTTTGGTGAGATATCAGGGGTCTTAACAGACCTCTGACAGCTCCCCTTTGAGACAGAGAAAGGGACTAGGGACACATGTTCCCCTGTCCCTTTCTCAGCAGCATTAGCTGCGCTGAAAATGAATGGAGCGAAGACAGCGTCTTCTCTGCATTCATAAACTGAAACATTGTAATCACAGTTTACGATGTTTCAGTTATGTGAATGGACCGAGTCAGTGATTACCGGCTCCTACCCCGCTCTCCATCCTGACAGTTCCAGGGGGTGGAGGAGGAGCAGGGAAGGGGAGAGAAACACGGCGGGATACATTCCGGAATACACTATATAGCGGTGATTGATGCTTGTAACTTCCCCATGCACTGATCACCACTGACAGTACAAGTATTGGGTGAAGCATCGGGAGCACTTGCCCGAGTACAAGTACTCGGGCAAATGCTTGATATCGGTCCCGATACTAGTATCGGTATCGGGACAACCCTAGTTATAATATACAAGAAAGAGGGGGTGTAGTGGCGCTTGCAGTAAATAAATAAATAAAATAGACAAGAAACGCACAGCAACGTGTGATAATGTCCAAAAATGTGTTCCACTCCAAATTCCTCTTTATAATCCTCTCGCATCAATGACTTATGATGTGAAGGAGGGGATGTGTGAAGATAATGAGATCCAAACAATATTTATGACTCAATGTCTAGAGTTCATACACAATCATATATGATGAAGCAAAATGTGGATAATTGCATCTGTAAGAGTGAATCCATGTAACCACAAATAAACGTAGTAAAAGGGTGAACCCAAATGACAGTACGTGCACTATAATACTATAATAATAGGCAAAAAAAAAAAAAAAAACGCACAGCAACGTGTGATAATGTCCAAAAAAATGTGTTCCACTCCAAATTCCTCTATAAACTCCTCTCACATCAATGACTATGATGTGAAGGATGACAATCATAGTCATTGATGTGAGAGGAGTTTATAGAGGAATTTGGAGTGGAACACATTTTTGGACATTATCACACGTTGCTGTGCGTTTCTTGTCTATTTTATTTATTTATTTACTGCAAGCGCCACTACACCCCCTCTTTCTTGTATGCTGATTGGTGCGTGGGCACTTTCATGTAGTGGCTGCTGCATATATTTGTTTATTTATTTATACACTTTGTTTATTAGTTAGGTTACCCTAGGTTAGTTGTGGTTTTGCGCATTGGTTCCCCCCCTTTTATATATCCTAGTTATAATATGTGTTCAATCCGTCCTGCCAGGCAGGCAGTTATTTCGTTTTTGTAATTTTGTCTGTAAAATGGGAAGAAAGGGAGAAGCATGCACGTCTAAAGGAATGTCATGAATGTGTTCTTTCATATAAATCTCCTGAAAGAAGGTTTGAGGCAAAATGTTGTGACATTTGCCAAAAAGCCTTCTGGCCCCTCCCACCAAACGCAGCGCACAGACCTAGCAGACGGCCCCATTGATGACATCACTGAGTGAGGTTTTTAAATGATTTGATTCAACAAAATGTTAATTGCATGTCGATCCGGAGGGGGGAGGGAAGGTATTATAGGCATACATGACAATTCAGCTTTAACTATCTCCAGGTATTCGTTTGATGTCACCAAGTGCATGTTTTCTGCTGGAAACATTGCGGAGAAACAGAGGCTATCGGCACTTTGCTGTTCCAAAGAGACGGTGGTGGATCTCTATGCAGGTGAAGTATGAACTAGCTTTTTCCTAAATGGGCATCTCCAGCCTCCGAGACCCCCCTTTCCTGAAACCTCCCACCCCAGGTGTTGTGTCTAGGCCAGCCTGAGCTCAAGGAAATTGGTCTAATGGCAATGGAACTCATTGAAGAAAACATGGGGGGGGGTCTAAGTGCCAGGGCTACCAGGAAGGAATTTTATTGACTCTTTGCATCAATGAGGCTACCTTAGGAGTGCGTCCAAGGGAGCCCAGCTTCACAAGATGGGGTTTGAAAAAATTGGGAGTTACTGAAGGGACCATAGGGATGTGTCCAAGAGCACCTGGGCCTATGCGCCCTCTGTGTTCTTCCATAATTGAAGTGTCTCTGGGGTTCTGTCCAAGAGAGATTGGGTTCACAGGAAGGGGTTTAAAGACACCTGGGAGTAATTGAAGCAACCCTGGGGGTGTGCCCAAGAGAGTCTGGGCTCACAAAATGGGTTGAATGACACTGGGTGTTATTTAAGAGATCCTAGAAATATATTCTAGAAAGCCTGGCTCACATGTAATGTATATGCCTTAGTAGTGTGTCCAAGGGAGCTTGGGTTCAGAGGATGGGGTTTAAAGAACCTAAACTTCATTTAATGGACCATAGGGGTGTGTTCAAGAGCCCCAAAGCTCATAGAAATGGGTTCGAATAACACAAGATATTATTGAAGTGACCCTGGGGTTATATCCAGGAGATCCTGGGGTCATAGAAATGGGTTGAATGACACAGGACAAGCGGTTTAAAGACACTGGGAGTCACTGAAGGGACCATAGGGGTGTGTCCCAAGAGCACCTGGGCTCATGGAAATGGGTTGAATGACACAAGACATCATCGGGGTGACCCTGGGGTTCTGTCCAAGAGAGATTGGGGGTCACAGGTGTTTAAAGACACCTGGAGTCATTGTCATGTGTCCAGGAGCGCCAAAGCTTAGCGAAATGGGTTGAATGACACAATACATTATTTCAGTGATCTTGGAATTCTGCCCAAGAGAGCCTGGGGTCACAGGAAGGGGGTTAAAGACACTGGAAGGTATTGAAGCCAACATAGAGGTGTGTCTAACGGACCCTAATGGGTTGAATGACACTGGTTCACATAAAAGGGACACGCCTTTGGGGTAAGTCTAAGAGAGCCCAGGGGTTCACAGTATGGGGTTTAAAGACATTGTGTGTCATTAAAGGGGCTATAGGGGTGTGTCCAAGAGCACATGGGCTCATAGAAATGGGTTGAATGGCATAATTGAAGTGACTCTGGGGTTCTATCCTGGGGTCGCAGAAAGGGGTTTAAAGACATTGGGGATAATTAAAGGGACCATAGGGGTGTGTCTAAGAGTGCCAAAGCTTATAGAAATGGGTTGAATGACGCAAGACATCATCGGGGTGACCATGGGGTTCTGTCCAAGAGAGTCTGGGGTCACAGGGGTTTAAAGACACTGGGAGTCATCGAAGGGACCATAGGGGTGTGTCCAAGAGCACCAAAGCTTATAGAAATGGGTTGAATGACACAAGACATCATTGCAGTGACCCTGGAGTTCTGTCCAAGGGAGCCTGGGGTCACAGGAAAGGGTTTAAAGGCACCGGGAGTCATTGAAGCAACCCTGGGGGTGTGTTCAAGAGAGCCTGGGGTCACAGAAATGGGTTGAATGACGCTGTCCGTTATTAAAGCAACCTTAGAGGTCCGTCCAAGAAAGCCTGGCTCACAGGAAAGAGACATGCCTTAGGAGTGTGTCCAAGAGAGCCCAGGTTCACAGGATAGGGTTTAAAGACATTGGATATCATTGAAGGGACCATAGGGCTGTGTCCAAGAGCCACAAAGCTCAAAAATAGGTTGAATAACACAGGACATTATTGAAGTGACCCTGGGGGTTTCTATCCAGGAGATCCTGGGGTCACAGGAAGGGGTTTAAAGACACTGGATGTCGTTGGCGCCAACATAGGGGTGTGTCCAAAAGAGCCTAATGGGTTGAATGACACTGGTTCACAGGAAAGGGATGCGCCTTTCGGGTAAGTCTAAGAGAGTCCAGGTTCACAGTATGGGGTTTAAAGACATTGGGCTAGATTCAGATAGAATGGTCTATCTATCCACGCGGCGTAACGTATCTCAGATACGTTACACCGCCGTAATTTAGGGCGCAAGTTCTGTATTCAGAAACAACTTGCGCCCTTAGTTACGGCGGCGTAACGTATCTGTGTCGGCGTAAGCCCGCCTAATTCAAATGTGGATGATGTGGGAGTGTTTTATGTATATTAACTGTGACCCCGCTTATTTGACGTTTTTTACGAACGGCGCAAATTACGCCGCAAATCGTCATTGCTTTCGACGTGAACATAAATTACGTCCAGACCTATTCGTGAACGACTTACGCAAACGACGTAAAATTTTCAAAACTCGACGCGGGAACGGCGGCCATACTTAACATAGGATACGCCTCATATAGCAGGGGTAACTATACGCCGAAAAAAGCCTAACGTAAACAACGTAAAAAAATGCGCCGGACGTGCGTTTCTGAATCGGCGTATCTAGCTCATTTGCATATTCCTCGCGTAAATATACGGAAGCGCCACCTAGCGGCCAGCGTAAATATGCAGCCTAAGATACGACGGTGTAAGACACTTACGCCGGTCGGATCTTAGGGTAATCTATGCGTAACTGATTCTAAGAATCGGGCGCATAGATACGACCGACCGCACTCAGAGATACGACGGCGTATCTTCTATGTGAATCTACCCCATTGTGTGTCATTAAAGGGAACATTGGGTGTGTGCCCAAGAGCACATGGGCTCATAGAAATGGGTTGAATGACACACGGCATAGTGTTTTTTTTTTTTTTTAAAGCGACTCTAGAGGTACACTAAATTACCAAAAATTGGGACGCCTGCCTTTACATCCACATGAACTTTAATGGCGTCTTAGTCCGTACGGAGTTGGCCCACCCTTTGCAGCTATAACCGCTTCAACTCTTCTGGGAAGGCCGTCCACAAGGTTTAGGAGTGTGTTTAGTGCCGAGGCCACTACACACACTTCAGCAGCCCTGCTTATACCAATATCATATTGTTACAGCATTCCCTCTAAAACTCCATGATACAATGGAATACAGATAGAATAAATATTATGAGGATCCAACACCAGCTCTGGCTGTCTGGGTGACAATCGTGAATGAATTGATTGAATATGGAGAAGCCTGGTGGCTAGAGACCTAGATAGAATGGAACGCTCTTCTCTGCTACTACTGCAGCTTATACCTATGTAGGTTGATAGAGACGTTTTTTGTATTGTGTATTCTAGGTATTGGTTACTTTACTCTCCCATTCCTGGTCCACGCCGCTGCTGCCTTTGTTCACGCCTGCGAGTGGAATCCTCATGCTGTAGAAGCCTTACGTAAAAACCTGGAAATCAACCAAGTCTCTCATAGGTGCCAAGTACACGAAGGAGATAACAGAGAGGTACGCATCATTCATTTCAGTAGGAAAAAAATCTTCTGTTTAGCAGGTTGAACCCTTCCTCAGTCTGACTCTAAATGTTTTTGCACAAATCCCCATTGGAGAAATTTACCGTCACTTCCTGTCCTGACAAAGTAAGGGGAGATCTCCCCAGTAAGAACACAGATTAAAAAAAACAAAAAAAAAACAGAGGCTGTGACCCTCCCCCTCTCCATAGACTGTACCAGTGGTTGACAGGGGGGGGGGGGGTCATTTTCTGAGATCTGAAGTTTTAGAAAAAATATATTCTATCAGAAAGGCCTAAACTAATCCCAGTGTCAAAAAGTTGCCACGTCCCAATAGCGGTAGAGAAAAAAAGAGAGGGAACTGGACGGGACTTTGAAGGCTCCGGGAGACACTTAGAATTCAAACAAAAATATTGAATTAAAGAATTTTATTTATACAAACAAAGTTGAAAACTTGATGCATACCACAAAGTAGGCCATACATGTCAAGATCAAAAATGACACATAATGTTGTTCCTCAAAACAATACTGCGACACAACAATACCCCTACGCGTTTCAACTATAGCAATCTTCTTCAGGGAGTTTTTTGTTGAGGACTACATTGAACGGACACTAAAAGACAAATGTCAATCGGAGACACATTCTACTAAGTTAAGTTTAGATCTATACATAGAAGGTATGAGTAGATCTTACACAATGTAAATAGGGAAGTGATAGTAGACACCTGCGCCAGTTCCAAGGAATTCCGTGGACACCAGCTCCAGACTTATCATTTCTCTGTTTACATTGTGTAAGATATACTCATACCTTCTATGTTTGATGTATAGATCTAAACTTGACTTTGTAGAGTGTGTCTCTGACATTTGTCTTTTAGTGTCCATTCAAGGAGCGTGAATTGGGGCTGATCTGAGGTGTGAAGGAGCGTGAATTGGGGCTGATCTGAGGTGTGAAAGAGCGTGAATTGGGGCTGATCTGAGGTGTGAAGGAGCGTGAATTGGGGCTGATCTGAGGTGTGAAGGAGCGTGAATTGGGGCTGATCTGAGGTCTGAATTGTATGCATTGGGGCTGATCTGAGGTGTGAAGGAGCGTGAATTGGGGCTGATCTGAGGTGTGAAGGAGCGTGAATTGGGGCTGATCTGAGGTGTGAAGGAGCGTGAATTGGGGCTGATCTGAGGTGTGAAGGAGCGTGAATTGGGGCTGATCTGAGGTGTGAAGGAGCGTGAATTGGGGCTAATCTGAGGTGTGAAGGAGCGTGAATTGGGGCTGATCTGAGGTCTGAAGGAACGTGAATTTGGGCTGATCTGAGGTGTGAAGGAGCGTGAATTGGGGCTGATCTGAGGTGTGAAGGAGCGTGAATTGGGGCTGATTTGAGGTGTAAAGGAGCATACATTGGGGTGATCTGAGGTGTGAAGGAGCCTGAATTGGGGCTGATCTGAGGTGTAAAGGAGCATGAATTGGGGCTGTTCTGAGGTCTGAAGGAGCGTGAATTGGGGCTGATCTGAGGTGTGAAGGAGCGTGAATTGGGGCTGATTTGAGGTGTAAAGGAGCATACATTGGGGGGGATCTGAGGTGTGAAGGAGTGTGAATTGGGGCTCATCTGAGGTGTGAAGGGGGGTGAATTGGGGCTGATCTAAGGTGTGAAGGAGGGTAAATTGGGGCTGATCTGAGGTGTGAAGGAGCATGAATTGGGGCTGATCTGAGGTGTGAAGGAGCATGAATTGGGGCTGATCTGAGGTGTGAAGGAGTGTGAATTGGGGCTGATCTGAGGTGTGAAGGAGCGTGAATTGGGGCTGATCTGAGGTGTGAAGGAGCGTGAATTGGGGCTGATCTGAGGTGTGAAGGAGCGTGAATTGGGGCTCATCTGAGGTGTGAAGTGTAACTAACATTGCCTGTTTTGTTCCATTGTGTGTTCATAATACAAAGTCCTGTATCTGATTCTGTGATTGGTCTCCTTTTAGTTGAGGTTGTCCATTAAAGGAGCGTAAATTGGGGCTGATCTGAGGTGTGAAGGAGCGTGAATTGGGGTGATCTGAGGTCTGAAGTTTATGCACTGGGGCTGATCTGAGGTGTGAAGGAGCGTGAATTGGGGCTGATCTGAGGTGTGAAGGAGCCTGAATTGGGTTGATCTGAGGTGTGAAGGAGCGTGAATTGGGTCTGATTTGAGGTGTGAAGGAGCGTAAATTGGGGTGATCTGAGGTGTGAAGGCGCATGAAGAATTGAAGCTGATCTGAGGTGTGAAGGAGAATGAATTGGGCCTGATTTGAGGTGTAAAGGAGCATGAAGAATTGGGCCTGATTTGAGGTGTGAAGGAGCATACATTGGGGTGATCTGAGGTCTGAAGTTTATGCACTGGGGCTGATCTGAGGTGTGAAGGAGCGTTAATTGGGGCTGATCTGAGGTGTGAAGGAGCGTGAATTGGGGCTGATCTGAGGTGTGAAGGAGCGTTAATTGGGGCTGATCTCAGGTGTGAAGGAGCGTGAATTGGGGCTGATCTGAGGTCTGAAGGAGCATGAATTGGGGCTGATCTGAGGTGTGAAGGAGCATGATTTTGGGCTGATCTGAGGTTTGAAGGAGCGGGAATTGGGGCTGATCTGAGGTGTGAAGGAGCATGAATTGGGGCTGATCTGAGGTGTGAAGGAGCGTGAATTGGGGCTGATCTGAGGTGTGAAGGAGCGTGA
Source organism: Rana temporaria (assembly GCF_905171775.1). Lineage (NCBI taxonomy): Eukaryota > Metazoa > Chordata > Amphibia > Anura > Ranidae > Rana > Rana temporaria. The sequence goes on from NC_053497.1 coordinate 6,597,120, forward strand.
ATTGGGGCTGATCTGAGGTGTGAAGGAGCGTGAATTGGGGCTGATCTGAGGTGTGAAGGAGCGTGAATTGGGGCTGATCTGAGGTCTGAAGGAACATGAATTGGGGATGATCTGAGGTCTGAAGGAACATGAATTGGGGCTGATCTGAGGTCTGAAGGAGCATGAATTTGGGCTGGTCTGAGGGAACATGAATGTGGGCTGATCTGAGGTGTGAAGGAGCATGAATTGGGGCTGATCTGAGGTCTGAAGGAGCATGAATTGGGGCTGATCTGAGGTCTGAAGGAGCGTGAATTGGGGCTGATCTGAGGTGTGAAGGAGCATGAATTGGGGCTGATCTGAGGTCTGAAGGAGCGTGAATTGGGGCTGATCTGAGGTGTGAAAGAGCGTGAATTGGGGCTGATCTGAGGTGTGAAGGAGCATGAATGTGGGCTGATCTGAGGTGTGAATTGGGGCTGATCTGAGGTCTGAAGGAGCATGAATTGGGGATGATCTGAGGTGTGAAGTGTATGCATTGGGGGCTGATCTGAGGTCTGAAGGAGCATGAATTTGGGCTGATCTGAGGTGTGACTTGGGGCTGATCTGAGGTCTGAAGAAGCATGAATTGCGGGTGATCTGAGGTCTGAAGGAGCATGAATTGGGGGTGATCTGAGGTCTGAAGGAGCGTGAATTGGGGCTGATCTGAGGTGTGAAAGAGCGTGAATTGGGGCTGATCTGAGGTGTGAAGGAGCATGAATGTGGGCTGATCTGAGGTGTGAATTGGGGCTGATCTGAGGTCTGAAGGAGCATGAATTGGGGATGATCTGAGGTGTGAAGTGTATGCATTGGGGGCTGATCTGAGGTCTGAAGGAGCATGAATTTGGGCTGATCTGAGGTGTGACTTGGGGCTGATCTGAGGTCTGAAGAAGCATGAATTGGGGGTGATCTGAGGTCTGAAGAAGCATGAATTGCGGGTGATCTGAGGTGTGAAGGAGCGTGAATTGGGGCTGATCTGAGGTCTGAAGTGCAATTACCTAAACTAAAAGTACTGGCCCAGATTCAGGTAGATCCGCGCAATATTTGCGTGGGCAAAGGGCAACGATTTTTGCTCTGCGCCCACGCAAATATTTCGATTTGCCCGCGATTCATGGAGCAGTAGCTCCGTAAATTGCGCGGGCGCTATGCTAATTAGCCCTGCGTAAGGGCGCCTAATGTAAATGATCCCGCCGGGGGCGGGAATCATTTAAATTAGGCGCGCTCCCGCGCCGAGCGAACAGCGCATGCTCCGTCGGGAAACTTTCCCGACGTGCATTGCGGCAAATGACGTCGCAAGGACGTCATTTGCTTCTAAGTGAACGTGAATGGCGTCCTGCGCCATTCACGAATCACTTACGTAAACGACGTGAAATTAAAATTTCACGAGCGGGAAGGGCGGCTATACTTTAGCATTGGCTGCCCCTGCTATTAGCAGGAGCAACCTTACGCTAAAGTCGCCGTACGGAAACTCCGTACCTTGCGTGCGCAGGGCCCGCGCAACTTTTGTGAATCGGTGGTAGTATGCAATTTGCATACTATACGCCGATCACAATGGCCGCGCACCCTAGCGGCCAACGCAAGAATGCAGCCTGAGATATGAAGGCATAAGGAGGCTTATGTCTGTCATATCCTAGGCTGCAGTCCGCGTAGCGATGTTCCTGAATCAGGGGCATTCGCTACGCGGGAGCAAAACAGCTATTGCGCCGTGCAACTATGGTTGCGCGGGCGCAATAGCTTCTTGAATCTGGGCCACTATCTGTAACAACTAGCATTACCCGTTCTGTTCCATTGTGTTTTCATTATACGAAGTCCTGTGTCTGATTCTGTGATTGGTCTCTTTTAGTTGAGGTTGGAAGATGTGGCCGACCGTGTGAATTTGGGCCTGATCCCCACATCAGAGGCTGGTTACCCCATAGCTTGTAAACTCCTGAAGAAAAAATCGGGCGGGGTGCTCCACATCCACCATAATGTCAACTGCTTTCTCGGCAAGCAAGGACTGGACGCAGAGGACGCCGAGGAGAAACTTTGCAGTTGGAGGACGTTGGCTTGGAGGAAGTGGGCGGAGTCGGTAGAGATTAAAATCCAGAGCATGCTTACAGAGGTTCAAGGTACCCCGTGGCAAACAAAGGTTTTGCAGGTGAAGAAAGTGAAGTCCTATGCTCCTCACGTGGACCATGTAGTCTTGGATCTTGACTGCCGTCCGTTGTCAGGCCTGTGATGTTGGGGTTTTTTTTTTTTTTCTAATGTTTTATGCATTTCTATTGATCATTATCAATACCATGTGTCCTTAACTATTTCTAAAATGCAAAATAATATCGGCTGGCTTGTGTTGCTAATAACATGGACATGTTCATGGAACCGGCTGATATTGGATATGAAACTCTGAAGAGGAAGAGATGTCTTACACTGCTGAAAAAGTCATTGGAAAACCCTTTTGCTGCTGATTTTTTTAAGCCCACCCCCCCCCAGACCACACCCCCCAACCCATCCTGCACATTTTTATTTTTTTTCTTCCCTTGCCAAGCAACATTTACTTGCCTCAGTTCGCCATCTGGGACCCTCGCCATCTTCGGGTGTGGTAGACCACTAATCAAGTGCTGCAGACGTGCCCACACCGGCTGGTTCCCCGACTGTCCTCCCACTATGACGTCACTCCTTTTCCAGATCATCCTCCTCTGGATGAAATAGATTTAACAAATATGTGTTAGAATATTCCCTTTTTATTATTATTAACGTTGGTTCCATGGCTTACTTGTAATGAAGGATGTCCCGTCATGTTCAGGCTGCTGGAATCTGTAGAAATCTTCACTACAGGGCTGCCCCGTCCTCTTCCTGCTGCTGAACTTTTGGCACCGTGGGGTTAACAGTTTTGGGTGTCCGGCCTCAGCTGCACTAAAGGTGATCCAATGGGAAAATCTTCACTGAAGGGCTGCCCTGTCCTCTTCCTGCTGCTGAACTTTTGGCACCGTGGGGTTAACAGTTTTGGGTGTCCGGCCTCAGCTGCACTAAAGGTGATCCAATAGGAAAATCTTCACTGAAGGGCTGCCCTGTCCTCTTCCTGCAGCACTGTGGGGTTAGCAGCGTCGGGTCTCCGGGTTTAGCTGCACTAAAGATGATCCAACAGGGAAATCTTCACCAAAGACCTGCCCTGTTCTCTTCCTGCAGCACTGTGTGGGTTAACAGCGTCGGGTCTCCGGGCTCGGCTGCACTAAAGATGACCCGACTGGGAAATCTCCAATGCAGGACTGCCTTGTCCTCTTCCTGCAGCACAGTGTGGGTTAATGGTATCGGGTCTCCGGGCTCAGCTGCACTAAAGATGATCCCATAGGAAAATCTTCACGAAATGTCTGCCCTGTCCTCTTCCTGCAGCACTGTGTGGGTTTAGCTGCACTAAAGATGATCCGAGAGCGTCGGGTCTGCCCTGTCCTCTTCCTGCAGTGCAGTATGGGTTAATGGTATCAGGTCTCCGGGCTCAGCTGCACTAAAGATGATCCAACTGGGAAATCTTCACTGCAGGGCTGCCCTGTCCTCTTCCTGGGGTGCAGTGTGGGTTAATGGTATCGGGTCTCCGGGCTCAGCTGCACTAAAGATGACCCAGCAGGAAAAAAGGGCTGCCCTGTCCTCTTCCTGCAGCGTAGTGTGGGTTAACACTGTTGAGTCTCTGGGTTTAACTGCACTAAAGATGATCCGAGAGCGTCAGGTCTGCCCTGTCCTCTTCCTGGGGCGCAGGTTGGGTTATTGGTATCGGGTCTCCCGGCTCAGCTGCAATAAAGATGATCCGACTGGGAAACCTTCACTGCAGGGCTTCCCTGTCCTCTTTCTGGGGCGCAGGTTGGGTTAATGGTATCAGGTCTCCGGGCTCAGCTGCACTAAAGATGATCAGACAGGTACATTTTCACTGAAGGGCTAATTTTATAGAAAAAACTTGCAGGGCTGCCCTGTCCTCTTCCTGCAGCGCATTGTGGGTTAATGGCATCGGGTCTTCGGGCTTAGCTGCACTAAAGATGATCCGACAGGGAAATCTTCACTGAAGGGCTGCCCTGTCCTCTTCCTTGTCGGGTCTCCAGGCTCAGCTACACTAAAGATGATCCGACAGGGAAATCTTTACTGAAGGCCTGCCCTGTCCTCTTCCTGCGGCACTGTGTGGGTTAACAGCGCTGGTTCTCTGGGTTTAGCTGCACTAAAGATGATCCGACTGGGAAAGCTTCACTGCAGGGCTGCCCTGTCCTCTTCCTGCAATCCAGTGTGGGTTAACAAGTCAGGTGTCCGGGCTCAGTTGCACTAAAGATGACCTGAAAGAGAAATCTTCATTGCAGGGCTGCCCTGTCCTATTCCTGCGGCGCAGTGTGGGTTAATGGTATCGGGTCTCCGGGCTCAGCTGCACTAAAGATGATCCGACAGGGAAATCTTCACTGAAGGGCTGCCCTGTCCTCTTCCTGCAACACAGTGTGGGTTAAAAGCTTTGGGTCTCCCGGCCCAGCTGCACTAAAGATGATCAGGAAGAGGACATTCTTCCATTTTCTTCAAAGAGAAAAGTGTAATGACTAAACTGCCTGTGAAATGGGGGGGAGGGGGGAGTCCAGGGAGTGTAATCGGTGAAAGAACCTTTGTCATTGGAGGAGAGTGCAGGAGGGGGGCGTGTCCCTCTCAGATCACCTTTAGGGCAGCTGAGCCTGGAGACCCAAAGCTGTTAACCCCCACAGCGCCGGAAGTTCAGCAGCAGGAAGAGGACGGGGCATCCCTGCTGTGAAGATTCCACCATCCTGGACAGCGTGGGACATCCTTCGTTACAGGTAGGTCATCTAACTAAAGTCGTTTTTAGCCGGCTTGAAGGTAACACTGTTGTTTTTTTTTTTTTTTTTCCCTCCAAAAATTTCCCAAAACATTTCACTGTAAAAGAAATGTCTATAACTCAGCAACAGCCAAATCTCTCCCAATTTTTCCCTCCATTGAAGTTCTGTAGCCTCTGATGAACTCTTTAGTATTTGACGCTTTTCCGAGAGCGCCAGATTGCGCGTACCTTTTTGAGTGTACATCTGTTTTGGGACCAATGCATGACTCAGGATGCGCACGAAGATCCGTACAACCGTCCGCCTGTCTTTGACTCTTTGCCTGTGCTTCCCGGGGGAAATCTAAACACAACTTTCTACACGGGTGTCCAATCGGTTGTGTGTTTGTATGAATGACACTCACTTACACGTATTCATTTTTCTATGTAGTCACCAGATAACTGTACACGTGTGTTTTTGATGACAATACGAGAAGCTGTCGCGGCAGAACTCCACATTCCTCCACAATCGTGTCTTGATAGCGTTCTCAACTGTTGGGCTTAAGTTTTCATATTTTGTGTTTTATGCATTAAATTATATTTTGAACAGCAATCGTCAAATAGTGTAAATCTTGTTTCCTTCTTATTGTATGCTGTGTTCTGTATTCTGAATTTGATGTGAATTATCGTATTGTGTCTCTATCGGTTTTTATTTTCGCCTAAACTTTTTTTTTTTTTGTTTAATTGATAAACGGATCCTGTAAGCCAGGGGTGGGGAACCTGCGGCCCGCGGGCCGTCGACCCCCCCCCCCCCCCGTGCCGCTGAGTGTGTGTCTGCGGAGCTGTCAGAAGGAGCCGATGTTTACCTTGTAGTTCCGGCTCCTTCTGACTAGGGGTGCAACGGATCGTCACCGATCCATGATCCGAATGGGTCACCCAGTTTGGATCGGCACACCCCGCGCTCCGGAGCCTCGGCCTAGGAAAGTCCCCGTCTTCGGCCTAGTTTCGGAGCGGCGGCCATCTTGGTACACCCGGCAGCGGCCCTCCTCTCTGTTAACACCCACAGAGGAGGAGGAGCCCGCGCTCGAGGGAAACGCATGCCGCTGTCTGAGGTCTGCACTACTGTGGGGGTTACTGTCTGAGGTCTGTACTACTGTGGGGGTTACTGTCTGAGGTCTGCACTACTGCGGGGGTTACAGTCTGAGGTCTGCACTACTGTGGGGGTTACAGTCTGAGGTCTGCACTACTGTGGGGGTTACAGTCTGAGGTCTGCACTACTGTGGGGGTTACAGTCTGAGGTCTGCACTACTGTGGGGGTTACAGTCTGAGGTCTGCACTACTGTGGGGGTTACTGTCTGAGGTCTGCACTACTGTGGGGGTTACTGTCTGAGGTCTGCACTACTGTGGGGGTTACTGTCTGAGGTCTGCACTATTGGGGGGGTTACTGTCTGAGGTCTGCACTACTGTGGGGGTTACTGTCTGAGGTCTGCACTATTGGGGGGGTTACTGTCTGAGGTCTGCACTACTGTGGGGGTTACTGTCTGAGGTCTGCACTACTGTGGGGGTTACTGTCTGAGGTCTGCACTACTGTGGGGGTTACTGTCTGAGGTCTGCACTATTGTGGGGGTTACTGTCTGAGGTCTGCGCTACTAAATGTTTGACCAAATATAACAGGCTCATTTTTAAGTTGATCATTTTGTACGGCCCCCGAATGATGTTACAAAAATCCAAATGGCCCCTGGCAGAAAAAAGGTTCCCCACCCCTGCTGTAAGCTCTAGAATGCTTCCCTTCCTTTCGTGTTAGCATGAGTTTAGTTGAAAATAAAAACCGCTAGAGACACAATACGACCAGGGTCGCTGATTAGAGGATAGCACTGGCCCTCGTGTATGGGGTCCAAGCCCCATCAGTTCAACAGTGGGGCAGGAGCAGCTTTATGGTGCAGGCGGCACAGCTGGCTTCTCCTCCCCTCCATCTTTGCAGAAGTCCCCTCCCCTCTAAGTAGGGCTGCTGATAAGGGGGTAGAACTGGCCCTCTTGTATGGGGATTAAAGCTGCAGATGATTGAGAGAGGTGGTGATCGGAGCAGGAGAGGGGGGGGGCGTGCTGCCTGCACCAGAAAAATCTGCTTGTGCCCCCCTGTTGAACTTATGGGGCATGGGCCCCATACAAGAGGACCAGTTCTAACTCCTTAGCAGCCCTGCTCAGAGGGGAGGGGACTTCTCCTCCCCTCCATCTTTGCAGAAGTCCCCTCCCCTCTAAGTAGGGCTGCTGATAAGGGGGTAGAACTGGCCCTCTTGTATGGGGCCCAAGCCCCATCAGTTCAACAGGGGGGCAGGAGCAGCTTTATGGTGCAGGCAGCACAGCTGGCTTCTTCAAAGATGGAGGGGAGGAGAAGCCAGCTGTGCTGCCTTCACCATAAAGCTGCTCCTGCCCCCCCCCCCCTGTTAAACTGATGGGGCTTGGGCCCCATACAAGAGGGCCAGTTCTACCCCCTTTATCAGCAGCCCTGCTCAGAGGGGAGGGGACTTCTGCAAAGATGGAGGGGAGGAGAAGTCCCCTCCCCTCTGAGCAGAGCTTCTGATAAGGGGTTAGAACTGGTCCTCTTGTATGGGGCCCATTCCCCGTAAGTTCAACGGAGGCACAAGCAGATTTTTCTGGTGCAGGCAGCACGCCCCCCCCTCCCTTTCCGCTGCTCCGATCACCACCTCTCTGTCATCTGCAGCTTTGATCCCCATGTGTCCCCCCCCCCCCTCATGTTTACTATGCTTTAGTTTGTGAATGAACAGGGGGCCTCTGTATAGAGTGCTCCCTGTTCATTCTATAGCAGCTGCAGATAAAGGATTGGGGATTTGTGTACTCAGTCCATTTTTCTGTCTCTGTGATTCCCCCTGGCATGGTGTCCATCAACTTCTGGGCCACATCCTGACTGACGGCGGCCCCCCCATTATTGCATGATCAATGCTTTGTGTTTGTCAGAACTTGTGGTTATTTTTTTTTTTTTTCACCCGCCTCTTGAGGATTGACCACAAGTTCTCAATGGGATTAAGGTCTGGGGAGTTTCTTGGCCATGGACCCACAATGTCCATGTCTTTGTTCCCCAAGCCATTTAGTTATCACTCTTGCCTTATGGTAAGGTGTTCCATCATGCTGGAAAAGGCATTGTTCCTCACTGTTCTTGGATGGTTGGGAGAGGTTGCTCTTGGAGGATGTTTTTGTGCCATTCTTTTTATTCATGGTGGTGTTTTTAGGCAAAATTGTGAGTGAACCCCCCCCACTCCCATGGCTGAGAAGCAACCTCACACATGAATGGTCTCAGGAGGCTTTACGGTTGGCATGACACAGGACTGATGGTAGCGCTCACCTTTTCTTCTCCAGACTTTTTTCTGGAAAATCGGTAAGGGGATTCATCAGAGAATATGACTTCCCCCCCCAGTCCTCAGCAGTCCAATCCCTGTACCCTGTATCAGTCCATCCCTGATGGTTTTCCTGGAGAGAAGTGGCTTCTTTGCTGACCTTCTTGACACCAGGCCATCCTCCAAAAGTCCTCTCCTCACCAATAGTCTAAGGCCTCGTACAGACGAGGGGACAGTCCGCTGAAAATGGTCTGCCGGACCGTTTTCAGCGGACATGTCCCCTCGGAGATTTCTGTCTGATGGTTGTACACACCATCAGACAGAAATCCGCGCGGACAGACAGCGCGGTGACGTGTCCGCGCCTTCGCCGCGACGCTGGAAGGTCAATGCTTCCACGCATGCGTCGAAGTGATTCGACCCATGCGAGGGATGGCGGCCGCTCGGACATGTACGGTGAGTCTGTACAGACGACCGAACATGTCCGACGGACAGGATTCCAACGGACATGTTTCTTAGCATGCTAAGAAACATGTGTCCGCTGGAAAACGGTCGGGTGGACAAATGTCCGCTGGAAACCTGTCCGGTCGGCCGTACACACGACCGAACATGTCTGCTGAAACTGGTCAGCGGACCAGTTTTAGCAGACATGTTCGGTCGTCTGTACGAGGCCTAAGAGTCAATATTTGCTGTGGTGACCCTTCTTATTTTGTTAGATCTCTGCGCTTTCCCCCTGGCATGCTGTCAATCAAATTCTGGGCCACATCCTGACTGACAGCACCCCCCCCCATTCTTCTTTAATCAATGCTTGGAGTTTTTTCAGAAGTTGTGTTTTTTTTGTTTGTTCACCCGCCTCTTGAGGATTGACCACAAGTTCTCAATGGGATTAAGGTCTGGGGAGTTTCCTGGCCATGGATCCAAACTTTCCATGTTTTTGTTCTCCAAGCCACTTAATTATCATTTTTGCCTTATGGCAAGGTGCTCCATCATGCGGGAAAGGCATTGTTCCTCACCAAACTGTTCTTGGGTGGTTGGAAGAAGTTGCTCTTGGAGGATGTTATTGTACCATTCTTTACTAATGGTGGTGTTCTTGGCTGAGAAGAAACCCCACACATGAATGGTCTTTACTGTTGGCATGACACAGAACTGATGGTTGCGCGCACACATTTTCTTCTCCAGACAAAGTTTTTTTTTTCCGGACAATCGGAAAGGGGGTTCATCAGAGAAAATGACTGTCCCCCAGTACTCGGCAATCCAATCCCTGGACCTTTTGCAGATTATCAGTCTTTCCTTGATGTTTTTCCTGGAGAGAAGTGGCTTCTTTGCTGCCCTTCTTGACAGCAGGCCATCCTCAACAAGTCTCCTCACTGTGCGGGCCGATGTCCTCACACCTGCCTGCTGACATTCCAGAACAAGCTATGCACTGGTGGTGCCCCCAATCCCGCATCTTAATCAACTGTAGGAGACGGTCCTATGATGGCAGTTTGCATATACTCCAGAATGTTATGAAGAGTGATCAGATGAATTGCAATTATTTGCAAAGTCCCTCTTTGCCATGAAAAGGAACTTCATCCCTGTCAGGGCTGTGCTCAGCCCTTCCTTCTCTGAGCTGGCCGCTTAGCTGTCGGCTAATTGCCAGCTCCTATCTCTCCACAGTGACTTACCTGTTGATGATCCTGCTCGTCAGTCCTGCCTACGTAAGCCGTCCAGCTCGGCTGCTCTCTGCCTTCGCCTTTGTCAACATCACAGAGACTTTCTCCTGCATTCCTGTTGAAGACTTGCTTGGCTGACTTTCCTTCTGGCTCCAAATCTTGCTTGCTGTTCCACTACGTATATCTCTGTCTCTCTGACTTTTGGCTTGGCTGACTATCCAATCCGGTTCCTGAACTCTGGCTCTGTTTTGACCTGGCTTACTCTGTTTATTTTTTTATTATTATTAATGAACAAGTGTGATTTAAAGCGGAGGTTCACCCAAATAACATGTATAGAAGGTCATATTCTTTATACTTCCAACATGTACAGTATGCCCTTTTTTTTTTTTTTGGCTCTACATACCTTTATTATGGCTATTTTCCACCCGGCTTCCGGGTACTCACTCCCGCGGGAGTAGGCGTTTCTATGCAGAGGTGCAATGTCACCTGGGACTTCGCCCAGATGATTGACGTCCTTGAGAAAAAGTCCCCCCCCCAGCCCCCCTATTGCGTAGGCGCGTCACGGGAGTCGCAGAGTTTCCGAAAGTAGCCGTACTGCGAGTCAGCTCTATACGGCGCCTGCGCAGTCAGCTCTACACGGCTCCTAGTCGGTGCGCAGGCGCCGTGTAGAGCTGACTCGCAGTTCGGCTACTTTCGGAAAATCCGTGACTCTCATGACACGCCTACGCAATAGGGGGGCGCGGGGGGGAATTTTTTTTATTATTATTATTAAACAAGTGTGATTTAACTGTACTTCTCTCTTGGTCCGATTCGTGGTTTCTGACAATTACGTAATTATTTTTTTTCCAATGCATTTGTGAAGAAGGCTTCATGGCGCCCAATAAAGTCCAGCAAGCGCCAGGACCGTCTCCTGCAGATTATTCAGCTGCTTGGATCGGGGGCACCACCAGTGCACAGCTTGCTCAGGAATGGCAGCAGGCAGGTGTGAGTGCATCGTCCCCTCGTCTGTACGAGGCCTTAGACCAGGGATATGCAATTAGCGAACCTCCAGCTGTTGCAGAACTACAAGTCCCATGAGGCATAGCAAGACTCTGACAGCCACAAGCATGCACTCAGAGGCAGAGGCATGATGGGATTTGTAGTTTTGAAACATCTGGAGGTCCGCTAATTGCATATCCCTGCCTTAGACTATTGGTGAGGAGAAGACTTGTGGAGGACGGCCTGGTGTCAAGAAGGTCAGCAAATAAGCCACTTCTCTCCAGGAAAACCATCAGGGACAGACTGATACAGGGTACAGGGATTGGACTGCTGAGGACTGGGGGAAAGTCATATTCTCTGATGAATCCCCTTTCCGATTTTCCAGAAAAAAATCTGGAGAAGAAAAAGGTGAGCGCTACCATCAGTCCTGTGTCATGCCAACAGTAAAGCCTCCTGAGATCATTCCTGTTTGGAGTTGCTTCTAAGCTAAGGGAGTGGGGGGCTCACTCACAATTTTGCCTAAGAACACAACCATGAATAAAGAATGGTCCAAAAACATCCTCCGAGAGCAACTTCTCCCAACCATCCAACACCAGTTTGGTGAGGAACAATGTCTTCTCCAGCATGATGCCATAAGGCAAAAGTGATAATCAAGTGACTTGGGGAACAAAGCATCAACATTTTGGGTCCATGGCCAGGAAACTTCCCCGACCTTAATCCCGTTGCGAACTTGTGGTCAATCCTCAAGAGGCGGGTGAACAAAACCCCCCCCCCCCAAATTCTGACAAACTCCAAGCATTGATAAGAAATATAGGGGGCACTGTGCCAATTATTTAAAGTGATTACATTTTTGCACTCGTGATGTGATAATGTGAAATGTGAAAATATAGCAATAAAGTCCAACGATGAAAGTTTTTGCAGAGAAAAGTGGCGATTCCTATTCAGAATCCTTCACCAAGCATAGCGACACCCAAAAGTGATTGGTATGGAGATCTGCCTACCAGATGTAATTGACTCCTTTAGTGAAAAAGAAAGTCAATTGTCGCTTGTGCAGTTTAATGCCTGCTAGCATGTCAGTGCAGCCTGGAGATATACTCTGGGACAAAAATACTTTTAGGCAAAAAAAGAAAGAAAAAACTCTGCGCTAGACCCACGAAAGGTAAAAATACTTAATAAAAAAGTATCGTAAAAAAATATGTGATACAAGAAGAGGGATGCTGCAGCCTATATAAGTTTAAATACCTAAAACTCAAAAACACATACATACAAAAAATAAGCGCAATTAAAGGCGCAAATTATGTCAGTGCAGCCTGGAGATATACTCTGGAACCTGCCTCCTCAAAGTTGCAGACGGGGTATATGCAAGAAATAGGACATCCATAGCATAATATTGCTTTTTTATTTAAATCGATATAAAAAAAAAGCCAAATGGCTGCTTCTTACATTTGAAAGTGCCTATCGGGCACTGGGGCTGCTGGCGTGTAGGTCAAAATAAGGGAGAGATGAATCCTATGCCACGTCTACCTCCGTGGACGGCGTGCGCTCCACCGATCGACAGAGACAACCAGATGGTCAAATATGACGTGGGGGGTAACGTGACCAGGTACCGCCGCCGACGTACGTTTCGTAAATTACGTCTTCATGGCAGGGGCGGGTCGCGGGTGGGGGGGGGGGCAATGGGGAAATTGCCCCCTCCGAGAAATTTGTAATTGACAGGCCAGTCAGTGGTTAAGTGAGCGGGAGGGCGAGTGTGCGGGTTAACCAGCGGGCGGGCCAGTCAGTGGGGGTCGGCAGGTGAGAGAGAGCCTGAGAGGGCAGGTCGGCGGATGAGTGAGGGGGGGTCTCCAGGTGAATGTGGGGGCGTGCATGGCAGACATCGAGCGGGGGGGGGCGGGCCGGTCTGCAGGTGAGCGGAGAGACTGGCCAGTCGGTGGGTGGGGAGCAGAGAGATGACATCATCACTCACCGCCCACCCTGCATCACTGCAGTTCAGCCCTCACTGTGCAACCGCGGGATGGAGAGAGATGACATCATCTCTCTGCTGCCTGCCTTCACTCTGACAATCTGCACCTTAGCAGGCCAACTACAATCAGCACTGTGTGGCAGGTGACGTGGCAAGTGTAATCTGCAATGTGTGGCAGCACCAACACCAACCATTGCCCAATCATATGTACATTTTGGGAGGAGCCTGTGATACTTATGTACATGGGGAGGAGCCTGTGATACTTATGTACATGGGGAGGAGCCTGTGATACTTATGTACATGGGGAGGAGCCTGTGATACTTGTGTACATGGAAGGAGCCTGTGATACTTATGTACATGGGGGATGAACCTGTGATACTTATGTACATGGGAGGAGCCTGTGATACTTATGTACATGGGAGGAGCCTGTGATACTTGTGTACATGGGAGGAGCCTGTGATACTTATGTACATGGGGGATGAACCTGTGATACTTATGTACATGGGAGGAACCTGTGATACTTATGTACATGGGAGGAGCCTGTGATACTTATGTACATGGGAGGAGCCTGTGATACTTATGTACATGGGAGGAGCCTGTGATACTTATGTACATGGGTTTTTTATTTTCAGTTTTTTATTTTTAATAAATTTGCAAAGATTTCAAACAAACTTCTCTCGCGTTGTCATTATGGGGGATTGTTTGTAGAATTTTGAGGAAAAGAATGAATTTAATCCATTTTGGAATAAGGCTGTAACAAAATGTGGAAAAAGTGAAGCGCTGTGAATACTTTCCGGATGCACTGTATATTATGTTTCTTTTATTTTTTTCATTTTGTTTTTTTCAATAAAGCCATCCCGGCACTGCTCTCTTCTCGGATAACAATCGTCGATTTTAGTTCTGCTTTTTTTTTTTTTTGTGTTTTTAAGATTTTTAACAAGATATCGTTGCAAAGGGGAGAGCAAGGATTTGATAAACAAAATGAAATCTGATTATAGTCAGTGCAATATCAACCATAAAAAAAAAAAAAAAAAAAACATCACTATTTGACCTCTATGGGTAGCTTTGCAGTGTATGGACCTATATGGGAAGCTTTGCAATGTATGGACCTCTATGGGTAGCTTTGCAGTGTATGGACCTCTATGGGTAGCTTTGGAGTGTATGGAGCTCTATGGGTAGCTTTCCAGTGTATGGACCTCTATGGGTAGCTTTGCAGTGTATGGACCTCTATGGGTAGCTTTGCAGTGTATGGACCTATATGGGAAGCTTTGTAGTGTATGGACCTCTATGGGTAGCTTTGCAGTGTATGGACCTCTATGGGTAGCTCTGCAATGTATGGACCTCTATGGGTAGCTCTGCAATGTATGGACCTCTATGGGTAGCTTTGCAATGTATGGACCTCTATGGGTAGCTTTGTAGTGTATGGACCTCTATGGGTAGCTTTGTAGTGTATGGACCTCTATGGGTAGCTTTCCAGTGTATGGACCTCTATGGGTAGCTTTGCAGTGTATGGACCTCTATGGGTAGCTTTGCAGTGTATGGACCTATATGGGAAGCTTTGTAGTGTATGGACCTCTATGGGTAGCTTTGCAGTGTATTGACCTGTATGGGTAGCTTTGTAGTGTATGGACCTCTATGGGTAGCTTTGCAGCGTATGGACCTCTATGGGTAGCTTTGCAGTGTATGGACCTCTATGGGTAGCTTTGCAGTGTAGGGACCTCTATGGGTAGCTTTGCAGTGTATGGACCTCTATGGATAGCTTTGTAGTGTATGGACCTCTATGGATAGCTTTGTAGTGTTTAGACCTCTATGGGAAGCTTTGCAATGTATGGACCTCTATGGGTAGCTTTGTAGTGTATGGACCTCTATGGGTAGCTTTGTAGTGTAGGGACCTCTATGGGTAGCTTTGCAGAGTAGGGACCTCTATGGGTAGCTTTGCAGTGTATGGACCTCTATGGGTAGCTTTGCAGTGTATGGACCTCTATGGGTAGCTTTGCAGTGTATGGACCTCTATGGGTAGCTTTGTAGTGTATGGACCTCTATGGGTAGCTTTGTAGTGTATGGACCTCTTATGGGTAGCTTTGTAGTGTATGGACCTCTATGGGTAGCTTTGCAGTGTAGGGACCTCTAGGGGTAGCTTTGCAGTGTAGGGACCTCTATGGGTAGCTTTGCAGTGTAGGGACCTCTATGGATAGCTTTGCAGTGTATGGACCTCTATGGGTAGCTTTGCAGTGTAGGGACCTATATGGGTAGCTTTGTAGTGTATGGACCTCTATGGGTTGCTTTGCAGTGTATGGACCTCTATGGGTAGCTTTGTAGTGTATGGACCTCTATGGGTAGCTTTGCAATGTATGGACCTCTATGGGTAGCTTTGAAGTGTATGGACCTCTATGGGTAGCTTTGTAGTGTATGGACCTCTATGGGTAGCTTTGCAGTGTATGGACCTCTATGGGTAGCTTTGCAGTGTATGGACCTCTATGGGTAGCTTTGCAGTGTATGGACTTCTATGGGTAGCTTTGTAGTGTATGGACCTCTATGGGTAGCTTTGCAGTGTATGGACCTCTATGGGTTGCTTTGTAGTGTATGGACCTCTATGGGTTGCTTTGTAGTGTATGGACCTCTATGGGTAGCTTTGCAGTGTATGGACCTCTATGGGTAGCTTTGTAGTTTATGGACCTCTATGGGTAGCTTTGCAGTGTATGGACCTCCTATGGGTAGCTTTGCAGTGTATGGACCTCCTATGGGTAGCTTTGCAGTGTATGGACCTCTATGGGTAGCTTTGCAGTGTATGGACCTCCTATGGGTAGCTTTGCAGTGTATGGACCTCCTATGGGTAGCTTTGCAGTGTATGGACCTCTATGAGTAGCTTTGCAGTGTATGGACCTATATGGGTAGCTTTGCAGTGCAGGGACCTCTATGGGTAGCTTTGCAGTGTATGGACCTGTATGGGTAGCTTTGCAATGTATTGACCTCTATGGGTAGCTTTGCAGTGTATGGACCTGTATGGGTAGCTTTGCAGTGTATGGTCCTCTATGGGTAGCTTTGCAGTGTATGGACCTGTATGGGTAGTTTTGCAGTGTATGCACGTCTATGGGTAGTTTTGCATTGTAGGGACCTCCTATGGGTAGCTTTGCTGTGTATGGATCTCTATGGGTAGCTTTGCAATGTATGGACCTCTATGAATAGCTTTGCAGTGGGTAGCTCGAGCCCACATTTTTTTAAGCCAATTAGAGCCTCAGGCTCTAATCATGTGCTTTAAAAAAAAAGCCACATTGAAATCCAAGGGTCCGGCGCCCTGCATGGAGATTAGGGGGCCGGGTGCATGGATTGGAGGGGGGGGGCAGTTCCCCTGCGCCCCTTATGAGCGGACCGACACTGCCTTAATGCATGGAATGTATTAAGGTGAAAAACCTTCTGTCCTGAAACTTGCCCGCTTTATTTCTTACCCGAACCAGCCGCTGTCTCGCTCCTCATTGGGCAGATTGGCTCACTGGCTGTGTCACAGAAGCGCAGGGGGGGGGGGGGAGGAGCGGGGCTGGGGGCTCAGAAACGAGCCCCCCCAAGGAAAGCAGTTTCCGCCAGAGGGGAGGGGCCTGGAGCGCCAGCAAAGGACCCCAGAAGAAGAGGACCGGGGCTGCTCTGTGCAAAAGCATTGCACAGAGCAGGTAAGTATAACATGTTTGTTATTTTAAGGGAAAAACGATGAAGGTTTAATACCACTTTCATTTCTTTTTACAATACACTGTTTATTTATCTTATTTTTTTTTTTTATACTTTTATATTTTTATTCTTTTAAACGTAGAGTCTTCTATTGCAGGAAATGGCTGGATTTACACCTTTTCAAGCCTTGGTCGACTTAACCAGTGAGCTATCACTATTAGCCCATTATTACCAGTTCCATTGCAGTTAATAAAATTGTATGGACTAATTATGAATGTAAAAATAATAATATAAAAAAAGAAAGAAGCACACAAGCAAAAAAAAAAACTTTTTTTTTTTTTTTTTTTTTATTAACAAGAAGGCTTGTTATACTACTATTATAGAGATTCATGTTGCCAATTACAGAACCGTATCTGTTATGTTGTAATGATAACTAGCGAAACTAAGCCAGTGCTGACACAGGAAACTAAAAAGAGGAACTGGGAGGATTGTGAAAAAAAAAAAGAAAGAAAGAACACAGACGAGTCTCAGTCTACATGGTGTCCTTCGTCTCATACAACCTCCGACAGACGGAGGACGGGGCCATGAGCTGCCCAGCCTAGGAAAGTCCCATGTGGTGCTGTAAGTAACCAACCGCTTTATTTTTATTTTAAATAATTTTATTTCAGCATTTCTTGCTCCTTTTTCTCTTGCAGTGTAAAGATGGCAGATATACTGACAGTATACATGTATAGTAGGCAGAACAATCGTAGATAAGAACTGCAGAGATAATGGCAACTTCCTAAATGGCAGCAGTGTAGTAGATATGGTGATCAGTAATGGCTAGCCTACATAATGTATTAGATATGGCAATAATCAATACCTATCCTACATAATGTATTATATATGGCAATAATCAATACCTATCATACATAATGTATTAGTTATGGCAGTAATCAATACCTATCCTACATAATGTATTATATATGGCAATAATCAATACCTATCATACATAATGTATTATATATGGCAATAATCAATACCTATCATACATAATGTAGTAGATATGGTGATCAGTAATGGCTAGCCTACATAATGTATTAGATATGGCAATAATCAATACCTATCCTACATAATGTATTAGTTATGGCAATAATCAATACCTATCCTACATAATGTATTAGATATGGCAATAATCAATACCTATCCTACATAATGTATTAGATATGGCAATAATCAATACCTATCCTACATAATGTATTAGATATGGCAATAATCGATACCTATCCTACATAATGTATTAGATATGGCAATAGTCAATACCTATCCTACATAATGTATTAGTTATGGCAATAATCAATACCTATCCTACATAATGTATTAGATATGACAATAATCAATACCTATCCTACATAATGTATTAGATATGGCAATAATCAATACCTATACTACATAATGTATTAGATTTGGCAATAATCAATACCTATCATACATAATGTATTAGATATGGCAATAATCAATACCTATCCTACATAATGTATTAGTTATGGCAATAATCAATGCCTATCCTACATAATGTATTAGATATGGCAATAATCAATACCTATCCTACATAATGTATTAGTTATGGCAATAATCAATACCTATCTTACATAATGTATTAGATATGGCAATAATCAATACCTATCCTACATAATGTATTAGATATGGCAATAATCAATACCTATCATACATAATGTATTAGATATGGCAATAATCAATACATATCCTACATAATGTATTAGATATGGCAATAATCAATACCTATCATACATAATGTATTAGATATGGCAATAATCAATACCTATCCTACATAATGTATTAGTTATGGCAATAATCAATGGCTATCCTATATAATGAACAAGATTTGGCAATAATCAATAGCTATCATAATGTAGTAAATATTGCAATTATCAATGCCTATCATACATAACAGGGATCTCCAAACTGCGGCCCGAGGGCCAGATGTGGCCCTTTGCTAGCCTTTGTCCGGCTTTTGGGGCACAATTCCTCCTACTGACATGAGGCACTATTCCTCCCATTGACACCAACAATGGGGCACTATATTATCCACTGATACCAATGATGGGATACTACTCCTCCTACTAATAGGGGGAACACTCCTCTTCCTATTGACCACCAACCCTGAGGCCATATATGTTCTCACTGATGCCGGGCCCGTGACTTTCTCCTTCCCTTGCTGGCCCCAATCCGGCCCTCCTAAAGTCTGAAGGGCAATAATGTGGCCCTTTGTTTAAAAAGTTTGGAGACCCCTGATACATAATGTAGTAAATATGGCAATAATCAATGGCTATCCTACATCAGGGGTTGACAAATTTGCTTGGAATCTAGCAGCCAACTAAAAAAGTTAGGAGCCAGAAAACGCGCCCCGTTCCGACGAGCTTACGCGCAGAAGCGAACACATACGTGAGCAGCGCCCGCATATGTAAATGGTGTTTAAACCACACATGTCAGGTATCGCCGCGATTGGTGGAGCGAGAGCAATAATTCTAGCCCTAGACCTCCTCTGTAACTCAAAACATGCAACCTGTAGATTTTTTTAAACGTCGCCTATGGAGATCTTAAAGGGTAAAAGTTTGTCACCATTCCACGAGCGGATGTAATTTTGAAGCGTGACATGTTGGGTATCAATTTACTCGGCGTAACATTATCTTTCATACTATAAAAAAAAAAAATGGGGATAACTTTATTGTTGTCTTATTTTTTAATTAAAAAAAGTGTAATTTTTTCCCAAAAAAGTGCGCTTGTAAGACCGCTGCGCAAATACGGCGTGACAAAGTATTGCAACGATCGCCATTTTATTCTCTAGGGTGTTAAAATAAAAAATATATATAATGTTTGGGGGTTCTAATTAGAGGGAAGAAGATGGCAGTGAAAATAGTGAAAAATTGTGAAAAATGACATTAGAATTGCTGTTTAACTTGTAATGCTTAACTTGTAATACCAACGGCCACCACCAGATGGCGCCAGCTCACAAAAAAATAAAAAATAAATATATTTTTTTGCCCCCCCTTCCATGCCAAGTCGCCAGGACCCTATTTCTAGTCGCCATGGCGACCTGGCGAACTGGATTTGTCGAGCCCTGTCCTACATAATGTAGTAATTTGGCAATAATCAATGCTTATCATACATAATGTATTAAAAATTACAATATTCAATGCTTATCATACATAATGTAGTAAATATGGCAATAATCAATGGCTATCCTGCGAAGCGTAGTAAATATGTCAATAATCAATACCTATCATACATAATGTAGTAAATATGGCAGTAATCAATGCCTATCATACATAATGTATTGGATATGTCAATAATTAATGGCTATCCTATATAATGTAGTAAACATGGAAATAATCAATACCTATCCTACATAATGTAGTAAAAATAGCAATAATCAATACTTATCATACATAATGTAGTGGATATGGTGATCATTAATGCCTATCATACATAATGTAGTAACCAATGCCTATCATGGATTTTTTTTTTTTTTACTAGTAATGGTGGCGATCAGCGACTTATAGCGGAACTGGGATATTGGGACACTAACTTCCAATTTTTTGGGAACCAGTGACACAATACAGTGATCAGT
Organism: Rana temporaria; assembly: GCF_905171775.1. Taxonomy (NCBI): domain Eukaryota; kingdom Metazoa; phylum Chordata; class Amphibia; order Anura; family Ranidae; genus Rana; species Rana temporaria. The sequence goes on from NC_053497.1 coordinate 6,617,134, forward strand.
GCTAAAAATATGCACTGTCACTGTACTAATGACACTGGCTGGTAAGGAGTTAAACATCTAGGGCGAGCAAAGGGTTACACGTGTGCCCAGCCAGTGTTTTGGTGTACTGTGTGCGGTGATTTTACTAAGGCAAAGTAATGGATCTTCTTTCCCTGCTTAGCAGGGAAAGAAAATCCATGAATCCCCCCCCCCCCCCCCTGACAGGACAGGGCTCTGCCTTGTTTACATTGGCAGGGCTCTGTCCTGTGTAAAGTCATGGCGATCAGTGGGTGCCGGCGGGAATCCATTGGTCACCTGCTGTGTTTTAACATAGCATAGGCAGGGCGACGGGGCGCGCACCCGATAGTGCCAGATCACGTGCCTGGTACATGATCTGGCGCAGCTGAGCCACCTTGCGGCCTATATCAATGTTATACAGTCGGCAAGCGGTTAATGGAAGAGAGTTGTATCTTTACCTCTTAGCAGTGGTACGGCACTTCAATTTCAGTTCTTGTTACATGCCGCAGAAGGCAGCGAGGCGCCAGGTAGGTGTATTTTATTGCAGAAGAGACATTGCATGCATGTGGAACATTTGTAATTTGCAAATTTTTGGAAGTTTTTGCCAAAATGTGCAAATTTTCGGACGTGCTTGCCAAAATTTGCAAATCTTTAGACGTGCTTGCCAAAATGTGCAAATCTTTAGATGTGCTTGCCAAAATGTGCACATTTTTAGATGTGCTTGCCAAAATGTGCAAATTTTATTGACGGGCTTGCCAAAATTTGGAAATCTTTGGATGTGCTTGCCAAAATGTGGAAATTTTTGGATGTACTTGCCAAAATGTGCAAATTTTATGGACGGGCTTGCCAAAATGTGCAAATTTTCGCATGTGCTTGCCAAATTGTGCAAATCTTTGGATGTGCTTGCCAAAATGTGCACATTTTTGGACATGTTTGCCAACTTGTGCAAATTTTTGGATGTGCTTGCCAAAATGTGCAAATTTTATGGACGGGCTTGCCAAAATGTGCAAATTTTCGCATGTGCTTGCCAAATTGTGCAAATCTTTGGATGTGCTTGCCAAAATGTGCAAATTTTTGGACATGTTTGCCAACTTATGCACATTTTTGGACGTGCTTGCCAAAATGTGCACATTTTTGGATGTGCTTGCCAAAATGTGCAAATCTTTGGACGTGTTCGCCAAAATGTGCAAATCTTTGGACGTGCTTGCCAAAATGTGCAAATCTTTGGACGTGCTTGCCAAAATGTGCAAATCTTTGGACGTGCTTGCCAAAATGTGCACATTTTTGGATGTGCTTGCCAAAATGTGCAAATCTTTGGACGTGTTCGCCAAAATGTGCAAATCTTTGGACGTGCTTGCCAAAATGTGGAAATTTTTGGACTTGTTCGCCAAAATGTGCAGATCTTTGGACTTGTTTGCCAAAATGTCCAAGTTTTTGGACGTGCTTGCCAAAATGTGCAAGTTTTTGGACGTGCTTGCCAAAATGTGCAAGTTTTTGGACGTGCTTGCCAAAATTTGCAAATCTTTAGACGTGCTTGCCAAAATGTGCAAATCTTTAGACGTGCTTGTCAAAATGTGCACATTTTTGGGATGTGCTTGCCAACTTGTGCAAATTTTCGGACGTGCTTGCCAAAATGTACAAATTTTCGGACGTGCTTGCCAAAATGTACAAATTTTCAGATGCGCTTTCCAAAATTTGCAAATCTTTGGACGTGCTTGCCAAAATGAACACATTTTTGGATGTTCTTGCCAAAATGTGCACATTTTATGGACAGGCTTGCCAAAATGTGCAAATTTTCGCATGTGCTTGCCAAATTGTGCAAATCTTTGGATGTACTTGCCAAAATGTGCAATTTTTTGGACATGTTTGCCAACTTGTGCAAATTTTTGGACGTGCTTGCCAAAATGTACAAATTTTCGGACGCGCTTGCCAAAATGTACAAATTTTTAGATGCGCTTTCCAAAATGTGCAAATCTTTGGACGTGCTTGCCAAAATGAACACATTTTTGGATGTTCTTGCCAAAATGAACCCATTTGTGGACGTGCTTGCCAAAATGTGCAAATCTTTGGACGTGCTTGCCAAAATGTGCAGATCTTTAGACGTGCTTGCCAAAATGTGCAGATCTTTGGACATGCTTGCCAAAATGTGCAGATCTTTAGACGTGCTTGCCAAAATGAACACATTTTTGAACGTGCTTGCCAAAATGTGCAGATCTTTGGACGTGTTTGCCAAAATTTGCAAATCTTTGGACGTGCTTGCCAAAACATACAGTACTGCCGATCAAACCCAAGCAGATCCGTCCATCACCAATTGTAACTGGATTTGGTACTTGTTTAGACTGCCACATAAGAGCCTTGAGTTGTACTTTAATATCGCATCATGTTTATTTTTTCAAAGGTTTAAATTGGGGGAACGGTCTTGCCAGAGACTTCTCAGCACCATGGCCTCTGCAGTGCCGAGTATCCTGGAGAGTATTTTCCTCAAGCGATCTCAACAGAAGCGGAAAACCTCGCCCCTCAACTACAAGAAGAGGTTATTTGTACTCACCGAGAGCAAGATCACCTATTACGAATATGACTTCGAAAGAGGGGTAAGAAACTTTTTTTGGGGGATTCTTCAAATATATAAATCCAATCGTCGGAGCCCGTATTACCTGCACAATGATATCTACAGTGCCTTGAAAAAGTATTCATACCCCTTAAAATTTCCCACATTCTCTCATGTTACAACCAAAAACGTAAATGTATTTTATTGGGATTTTATGTGATGGACCAACACTGTACAGTGTCACATAATTGTGAAGTGGAAGGAAAATGATAAATGGTTTTCAATTTTTTTTACAAATTAATATGTGAAAAGTGTGGGGGAGGGGCATTTGTATGGCACCCCCTTTACTCTGATACCCTTAACTAAAATCTAGTGGAACCAATCGCCTTCAGAAGTCACCTAATTAGTAAATAGAGTCCACCTGTGTGTCATTTAATCTCATTATAAATACAGCTGCTCTGGGAAGCCCTCATAGGTTTGTTAGAGAACCTTAGTGAACAAACAGCATCATGAAGGCCGAGGAACACACCAGACAGGTCGGGGATAAATTTGCGGAGAAGTATAAAGCAGGGTTAGGTTATAAAAAAAAATCTCCCAAGCTTTGAAGATCTCACGGAACTTCTGTTCAATCCATCATTGGAAAATGGAAAGAGTATGGCACAACTGCAAACCTACCAAGACATGGCCGTCCACCTAAACTGACCGGGCCGGGCAAGGAGAGCATTTATCAGAGAAGCAGCCAAGAGGCCCATGGTAACTCTGGAGGAGCTGCAGAGATCCACAGCTCAGGGGGGAGAATCTGTCCACAGGACAACTATTAGTGGTCTCTCCACAAATCTGCCCTTTATGGAAGAGTGACAAGAAGAAAGACATTGGGGAAAGAAAGACATAAGAAGTCCTGTCTGCAGTTTGTGAGAAGCCATGTGGGGGAGGGGACACAGCAAATATGTGGAAGAAGGGGCTCTGGTCACATGACACCAAAACTGAACTTTTTGGCCTAAAAGCAACACACTACGTGTGGCAGAAAACTAACACCGCACATCACCCTGAACACACCATCCCCACCGTGAAACATGGTGGTGGCAGCATCATGTGGTGGGGATGCTTTTCCGCAGCAGGGACAGGGAAGCTGGTCAGAGTTGATGGGAAGATGGATGGAGACAAATACAGGACAATCTTAGAAGAAAACCTGTTGGAGTCTGCAAAAGACTTGAGACCGGGGCGGAGGTTCACCTTCCAGCAGAACAACGACCCTAAAGTACAGCCAGAGCTACAATGGAATGGTTTATATCAAAGCACATTCATGTGTTAGAATGGCCCAGTCACAGTCCAGACCTAAATCCCATTGAGAATCTGTGGCAAGACTTGAAAATCTCCATCCAATCTGACAGCGCTTGAGCTATTTTGCAGATTAGAGGAGGAATCAGGAGACTGGGCCGGTAGCAGCAGTGATAAACCTGAGGATCCATGCCGGATGTTCCAGGATTCCTTGTAGGATCCCTAGGATCTTCACTACATCCAGGGCTTCCAGAATTCACAGTAACGATGCTGCGCCCTCTGACCAGGCTCCAGCCTTTAAAGTGGGTGGTTATGTGACCTATACCCAGCTGCCAATTGCCTGTTTGTTGACAACACCGATTGACCTGACTACTCTCTTGCCTGCTGCCTGCCAATACCCCTACTTGGACTGACTACTTTTCTTGCCTGCCATCTGCTTCGAACCCTGCCTTCACCTGACTACTCTGTTGCTTTTCTCCTGCCTCAAAGCTTGCTGGACCTAACTACTCTCTTGCCTGCTGCCTGCTATGACCTCTGTCTGGACATGACCACCATCTTGTTTGCTGCCTACCTCCACCCCTGGCTGAACCTGATCACTCTCTTGTCTGCCACCTGCTTTGACCCCTGCCTGTACCTGACTACTTTCAACTGTTGCTTGTCATGACCTCTCCCTAGACCTGGCTACTCTCTTACCTGCTGCCTGCCAAGACCCCTATCTGGGGACTACTTTCCTTAACTGCCGTCTGCTTTGAACCTTGCCTTGACCTGACTACGCTTTTGCCTTTCTCCTGCCTCGAAGTCCCCTATCTGACCTCTCCCTAGACCTGGCTACTCTCTTGCCTGCTGCCTGCCAAGACCCCTATCTGGGGACTACGTTTCTTGCCTGCCATCTGCTTCGAACCCTGCCTTGACCTAAATACGCTCCTGCCTTTCTCCTGCCTCGAATCTTGCTGGACCTGACTACTCTCTTGCCTGCTATGACCTCGGTCTGGACCTGACCACGATCTTGTTTGCTGCCTACCTTGACCCCTGGCTGAAAATAACCACTCTCTTGTCTGCCCCCTGCTTCTACCCCTGCCTGGACCTGACTACTCTTTAATCTGTTGCTTGTCATGATCTCTCCCTAGACCTGACTACTCTCTTGCCTGCTGCCTGCCAAGACCCTTATCTGGACCTGACTACTGCAGTCTGCTTCGAACCCTGCCTTGACCTGACTACGTTGTTGCCTTTCTCCTGCCTCGAATCTTGCTGGACCTGACTACTCTCTTGCCTGCTGCCTGCTATGACCTCTATCTTGACCTGACTACCATTTTGTTTGCTGCCTACCTCGAACCCTGACTGAACCGGACAACTCTCTTGTCTGCCACCTGCTCCGACCCCTGCCTGGACCTGACTACTTTCATCTGTTGCTTGTTATGATGTCCCGCTAGACCTGAATACTCTCCATTTGCTATCTGTCACTGCTTCTGCCCTGACCTGACTACTCTCTTGTTTACCCCTGCTGTGACCTCTGCCTGGACATAATTACTCTCTTGTTTACGTCCTACCAAGAACCCTTCCTGGACCTAACTACTCTCTTGTATGTTACCTGCCACAGCCTCTGCCTTTCACATGACCTGACTACTCTCCTGTTTGCTGCCTGCCACTACCTCTGCCTGGACCTGACTACTCTCTTGCCTGCCCCTTGCTCCAACCCCTGCTTGGACCTGATTACTCTCTCGCCTGCCACCTGTCACAACCCCTGCTGGACTGGACTCCGCTCTTGCCTGCCACCTTCTTCGACCCTTGCCTGAATCTGACTCCTGTCTCGCCTGCCACCTGCCATGACCCCTGCCTGGGTCTAATTGCTCTCTCACTTTCCACCTGCCTAAACCCCTGCTGGACCGGACCTCTTTCTTGCCTGCCACCTACCTCAACTCCTGCCTGAATCTGACTCCTGTCTCACCTACCATGACCTCTGCCTGGACCTGACTACTCTCTTGCCTGCCACAACTCCTGCCTGAACCTAACTGCTCTCTCACCTTCCTCCGGTCTTGACTTCTCCTGGGACCTAACTACCCTTTTGTGTGCCACCTAAAATAACCTCTGTCTGGCTACGGACTTGACCACTGCATCTTGAACAGTCTCCACACCGGACACTTGTGTTAGCACACCCCTTGTTGGTAGGATCCTGAGCGCCACAAGGCATAGCAAGGAACACCATGAGGGGCCAGTAGGGTTTTCAGCAGTGGCGGCTGGTGCTCAAAATTTTTGGGGGGGCGCAAACGGAAAAAAAAAAATGCAGCCTCACTGTGCCCCTCACTGTGCCCATCAAATGCAGCCACTGTGCCATCAATTGTCACCACTGTGCCATGCCATCAAACGCAGCCACTGTGCCATTAATTGTCACCACTGTGCCATGCCATCAAACGCAGCCACTGTGCCATAAATTCGCACCACTCTGCCATGCCATTAAACGCAGCCACTGTGCCATGCCATCAAACGCAGCCACTGTGCCATCAATTGTCACCACTGTGCTATGCCATCCAACACAGCCACTGTGCTATTAATTGTCACCACTGTGCCATGCCATCAAACACAGCCACTGTGCCATCAATTGTCACCACTGTGCCATGCCATCAAACACAGCCACTGTGCCATCAATTGTCACCACTCTGCCATGCCATCCAACACAGCCACTGTGCTATTAATTGTCACCACTGTGCCATGCCATCAAACACAGCCACTGTGCCATCAATTGTCACCACTGTGCCATGCCATCAAACGCAGCCACTGTGCCATCAATTGTCACCACTGTGCCATGCCATCAAACACAGCCACTGTGCCATCAATTGTCACCACTGTGGCATGCCATCAAACGCAGCCACTGTGCCATCAATTGTCACCACTGTGCCATGCCATCAAACGCAGCCACTGTGCCATCAATTGTCACCACTGTGCCCTTTAATTGTCGCCGCTGTGCCCTTTAATTGTCCCCATTGTCCCCACTGTGCCTATTGTCGCCACTGATGTCGCCGATGTGCCCTGTAAAGTGCCCCTTTCCCCCCCCCCGCCCGGCACTTACCTTTACTGGAGTCAGCCATCCACGTCCCTTGATGTCTTCTACCGCCCTCGATGACTGACAGGCGTCTCAGCCAATCAGGTTACCGGTAGCCAGAATCGGCCAACCTGATTGGCTGAGACGCCTGTCAGTCTTATCCAAGGAGCGCATCCCTAGTGCGTTCCTTGTATAAGCTTCCGGGACCCGAGGGCTGTACTCGGAAAAGCCTATCAGAGCAGTTGGCTCTGATAGGCACTTCCATACTGCCAACCAGCTGCCGTTATTCAGATGGCCGGACATGAGCGCCGACCATGTGAATAGAACAGCGGCGATAATAACATAGATTCGTGCAATGCATGTTATTAGACTCAGTGGCAGTGAGAGCCAGAGGGAGCGGCGCTCCAGCGCCCTCTATGGACGAACCGCCATTGGTTTTCAGCCCATCTCCACCATCAGGATCTCTGGTGAAGACCAAATGCTACTTAGATGCTGTGCCTTGGGTGAGCCCTGCAACACCCGCCAGGGGGCGCCATACCAGAACCGCGCACAAGGCAGGGACTCTCAGGAACCGTCCAAGTAGGTTTTGCTGCACTTTTATGCAGCTAAGCAGTACCCAAAGAACCAGCAAGTCATATATATAACAAACTAAATATGTGTTCAGACTTCGGTCAGGTTGTGACTACAAGGGCGCCTTTCCGAAGCGGTGACAGCTGTGAATGGTGCAATATTCTGAGTAAATTACTGAAGAACAAAGTGTCAGTGTGGAGAGGGAAGTACCTAAAACTATCCTCAGTGAAAGCGACTCGGGGGAATGACTCTGCTGCTGCGATTCTTTATATATATTTATATACAGTACATATATTTTACCTTCCGAAGGGTTTGTATTTTTGTCCATCCAGTCCTGAGATTTGCACAGTAGCGCAGCCCTGTCTGGCAGGCAGGGCCGCCATCAGGGGGGTACAGGCAGTACACCACCTGTAAGGGGTCCGGAGGGCCCCAGATGGCAACCCCCCTTTTTTTTATTTATTTTTTATTAAAAAAAATATTTTTTTAATATTTTTTTATTAAAGGGACAATTTTTTTTTTTTTTTTAGAGGTCCATATTTATTATTATTATTATTAAAGGGCCCAGAGGTCCCCAGGACCCCGGATGGCAACCCCCTTTTTGTTATGAAAAAAAAAATATATATATATATATATATATATATTTTTTTTTTATTTCTTTTTTTTTCTTTTTTATATATATATATATATATATATATATATATATATATATATATATATATTATATTATATTATATTATATTATATTATATATTTTTTTTATTAAAGGGCTCAGAGGTCCCCAAGGGCCCCATGTGGCAAACATTTTTTTTATTCTTTTATAAATCTTTATTTTTCTATTTTTGTTTATATATGTTTTTTTATTTATTTTTATTAAAGGGCCCAGAGGTCCCGGATGGCAACCTCCTTTTTTTTTTTTTTTTTATAAATGTTTATTTTTTATATTTTTTTTATTCATTTTTTATTAAAGGGCCCAGAGGTTTATTTTTTTATTAAAGGGCCCAGAGGTCCCCGGATGGCGACCCCCCTTTTTTTGTAATTTCTTTTTATTAAAAAAAAAAATATTAAAGGGCCCAGGGCCTTTGATAGCAACCCCCCTTTTTAAAAATAAATAAATATATATTTTATATATATATTTTTTTTATTTTTTTTTATTTTTATTAAAGGGCCCAGAGGAGGTACTGATGTGCACTAATAGGCGGCACTGATGGGCAATGATGAGGAGGCACTGATGTGCACTGATGAGGCTGCAGTGATGGGCACTGATGAGGAGGCACTGATAGGCGGCACTGATGGGTACTTATGAGGAGGTACTGATAAGGAGGCACTGATGTGCACTAATAAGGCGGCACTGATAGGCAGCACTGATGGGCACTGATGAGGAGACACTGATGGGCATTGATGAGGCTGCAGTAAAGGACACTGAAGAGTGGGCACTGATGAGGAGGCACTGATGGCACTGATGGGTACTTATGAGGAGGTACTGATAAGGAGGCAATGATGTGTGCTAATGAGGCTGCACTGATGGGCACTAATAAGGCGGCAATGATAGGCGGCACTGATGAGCACTGATGGGCACTCATGAGGAGGCGCTGATGACGAGGCACTAATGGGCATTGATGAGGCTGCACTGATGGACACTGATGATTGGGCACTGATGGCACTGATAGGCGGCACTGATGGGTACTTATGAGGAGGTACTGATGAGGAGACACTGATGTGCGCTAATAAGTACACTGATGGGCACTAATAAGGTGGCACTGATGGCAATGATAGGCGGCACTGATTGGCAGCACTGATAAAATCAGAGGTCTCCCATTCTTTTCAGAGGCCCCCTCCATCACATCAGAGCCAGGCTTCACATCTGAGCCCCCCCCCTCACATTAGAGCCAGGCTTCATATCAAAGCCCCCCCCCCCCCCCCATCACATCAGAGCCAGGCTTCATGTCTGAGGCCCCCCATCACATCAGAGGTCTCTCCTTCATATCCCCTTAAGGTGATGTCAGATTTTTTTGCCATCTGTGTCCTTCTGGGAGGGTGGGGGGGGGTTACCTTCACTACCTGACCCTTCGCCAAAACAGAAATCCTTGGTCGTCACTAGTGTCCTCATCTGAAGATTTCTCCTCTATTCCTGTTCTGGTGACAACCCAAATTTGGGATTTTCTTTCACTGTCAGTGATAATGGTCACCAGGACAAGGAGAGGGTGAATTTTCCTAAGGGGGGCGGAGACGGAAATACAGAACCTAAGAGGGGTTGTAGTCCCTCTCCACTCCATCCAAAACTACAAATAAACAAGTTTTGCCTTTTACTTCTACTTCAATATATGAGAAAGGTTCCCCAGAGCACTATGAGTAATGTAAAGAGACAGAACAGTAGAGACACTTGTTTTGGCGCTCTCCCTTTGTCTGCCAGAAAAGAGTTGAGTCACTGGCCCGGATTCAGGTAGTTTTGCGCATTATTTACGGAGGCGCAGGGCAACGTTTTTGCCCTGCGCCCCCGCAAATTTGCTCCGCTGCCCTTGATTCACGGAGCAGAAGCTCCGTAAATTGCAAAATGCCCGGCGCAAGAGCACGCAATTTAAATGATCCCGTAGGGGGCGGGAATCATTTAAATTAGGCGCGTTCCCGCGCCGATCGTAGAGCGCATGCTCCGTCGGGAAACTTTCCCGACGTGCATTGCGGCAAATGACGTCGCAAGGGCGTCATTTGCTTCAAAGTGAACGTGAATGGCGTCCAGCGCCATTCACGATTCACTTACGCAAACTACGTAAAATTCAAATTTCGCGACGCGGGAACGACGGGTATACGTAACATGGGCTGCCCCTGCTATTAGCAGGGGCAGCCTTGCGCGAAAACCGCCGTACGTAAACGACGTAAATTGCGTACGCAGGGCTCGCGCAACGTTGTGAATCGGTGTTAGTATGCAATTTGCATACCATACGCTGAGCACAACGGGAACGCCACCTAGCGGCCACCGCAAGAATGCAGCCTAAGATATGCGGGCATAAGAGCCTTATGCCGCGCAGATCTTAGGCTGCAGTCGGCGTAACGAGGTTCCTGAATCAGGAGCACTCGTTACGCCGGGGCAAGTAAGCAATTGCGCTGTGTAACCTACGGTTACACAGGCGCAATTGCTTCTTGACTCTACCCCACTGTCTGAACTCAATTTGACGTCTTTTGGCACAGCTAAAAAGGAATCGTGCAAGAAATGTAAAATGTGACTGGAGCGCCACCTGCTGGATACAAAAAAAAATTTTTTTCCGTCCACTAGATGTCCTGGGTCTAGTAGCAAGCATCATTCAATTCACCTTCCTTGAGCCCGGATCATCATTAACCTGTGATTGGACAGCGAAAAGAGAAGCAGAAAAGCGATGAGCACATCTCACTGAGTAGATCATCACTCTCTCCTGCTATCGGCACGCTTCTTGGCAGCACATAAACTGATTGGTTTCTTCTTGTGCTGCTTCTTCCTCTCAAACTCCAGCCCTGCCATACAGGTTTGTTTGAGTTTGACATGTCAGTCCTAAGGTGAGCCCACAGCCGGCACTGCAGGATACCGTGAAAAGTCATTTGCATGGCAAAACAAAAGGGCAAAGACGATTATTCAAATCAGCCCTAAACAAATGTGTGCCATGAAAAGTCTCATTATTCCAATATAGTTTTCATTACCGTATCCCGGTGTAGGGTTCGGTGATTACCGAGTCATTTTACTCACGCAGCCAAAATGTGTGACAACAGGAACATCTCTTTATTGTATCAAATCTGTGGGCTCCACCATGGTGGCCATCTAGTAAGGTAGACAACCCCCTGGGGGTGGTCCTCAGAGCTTCATTGTCATTTACACTAAACGTAATATATATATATCAATGGTTGGTGACTTCTTCGAGGATCCCTTTATCAAAGGTGTAGAAGCACCCCCCAAACCCCCCAGTACAGAGCTCTCCCTCCAATTCTCCCCCAGTACAAAACTATTCACCCAACTCCCTCCCACCCAGTACAGAGCCCCCCCCCCCCAAACCCCCCAGTACAGAGCTCTCCCTCCAATTCTCCCCCAGTACAAAGCTATTCACCCAACTCCCTCCCACCCAGTACAGAGCCCCCCCCAAACCCCCCAGTACAGAGCTCTCCCTCCAATTCTCCCCCAGTACAAAGCTATTCACCCAACTCCCTCCCAACCAGTATAGAGCTCCCCCCCCCAACCCCCCTCCCAGTACAGAGCTTTCTCCCAACCCCCTCCCCAGTACAGAGTTCTCCACCCAATTCCCTTCCACCCAGTACAGAGCCCCCCCCCCCAAACCCCCCAGTACAGAGCTCTCCCTCCAATTCCCCCCCAGTACAAAACTATTCACCCAACTCCCTCCCAACCAGTATAGAGCTCCCCCCCCCCAACCCCCCTCCCAGTACAGAGCTTTCTCCCAACCCCCTCCCCAGTACAGAGTTCTCCACCCAATTCCCTTCCACCCAGTACAGAGCCTCTCCCCCCAACCCCTCTCCCAGTACAGAGCTCCCCCCCCTAACCCCTCTCCCAGTACAGAGCTTTCCCCCAACCACCTCCCCAGTACAGAGCTCTCCCTCCAATTCTCCCCCAGTACAAAGCTATTCAACTCCCTCCCAACCAGTATAGAGCTCTCCCCCACAACCCCTCTCCCAGTACAGAGCTTCCTCCCAACCCCCTCCCCAGTACAGAGTTCTCCACCCAATTCTCTTCCACCCAGTACAGAGCTCCCCCCCCCCTAACCCCTCTCCCAGTACGGAGCTCTCCCTTCAATTCTCCCCCACTACAAAGCTATTCACCCAACTCCCTCCCAACCAGTATAGAGCTCTCCCCCCCAACCCCTCTCACAGTACAGAGCTCTCCCTCCAATTCTCCCCCAGTACAAAGCTATTCACCCAACTCCCTCCCAACCAGTATAGAGCTCTCCCACCCCCCAATCCCTCTCCCAGTACAGAGCTTTCTCCCAACCCCCTCCCCAGTACAGAGTTTTCCACCCAATTCCCTTCCACCCAGTACAGAGCTCCCCCCCCAACCCCTCTCCCAGTACAGAGCGCTCCCTCCATTTCCCCCCATTACAGAGCTATTCCCCCAAGCCCCCCCCAGTGCAGAGCTCCTCACCCAACTCCCTCCCACCCAGTTCAGAGCTCTCCCCCAATCCCCTGCCCAGTACAGAGCTCTCCACCCAACTCCCTCCCACCCAGGACAGAGCTCTCCCCCCAACTCCCTCCCACCCAGTACAGAGCTCCCCCATCCCTTTACCCAGTACAGAGCTCTTCCTCAACCCCCTTCCCAGTACAGAGCTCTCCAACCAACTCCCTCCCACCCAGTACAGAGCTCTCCCCTTTCCCAACACAGAGCCCTCCCTCGACCCCTCTTCCAGTACAGAGCTCTCCCCCAACCCCCTCCCCAGTACCAAACTCTCCACCCAGTACAGAGCTCTCCCCTATCCCCTTTCCCAGTACAGAGCCCTCCCTCGACCCCTCTTCCAGTACATAGCTCTCCCTCAACCCCCTCCCCAGTACAAAACTCTCCCCCCAACTCCTCTCTCAGTGCAGAGCTCTCCCTCAAACTCCTCCCCAGTACAGAGCACTCCACCCAACTCCTCTCCCAGTACAGAGCTCTCCCCCAAACCCCTCTCCCAGTACAGAGCTCTCCAACCAACTCGCTCCCACCCAGTAAAGAGCTCTCCACCCAACTCCCTCCCACCCAGTACAGAGCTCTCCCCCATCCCCCTCTCCCAGTACAGAGCTTTTCTTCAACCCCCTTCCCAGTACAGAGCTCTCCAACCAACTCCCTCCCACCCAGTACAGAGCTCTCCCCCAAACCCCTCTCCCAGTACAGAGCTCTCCAACCAACTCCCTCCCACCCAGTACAGAGCTCTCCCCCAAACCCCTCTCCCAGTACAGAGCTTTTCTTCAACCCCTTCCCAGTACAGAGCTCTCCAGCCAACTCCCTTTTGACCCAGTACAGAGCTCTCCACCCAACTCCTCTCCCAGTACAGAGCTCTCCCTCAACCCCCTCCCCAGTACAGAGCACTCCCTCAACACCCTCCCCAGTACAGAGCACTCCACCCAACTCCTCTCCCAGTACAGAGCTCTCCCCCCAAACCCCTCTCCCAGTACAGAGCTCTCCACCCAACTCCCTCCCACCCAGTACAGAGCTCTCCCCCCACCCCCCTCCCCAGGACAGAGCTCTCTACCCAACTCCCTCCCACCCAGTACAGAGCTCTCCCCCAAACCCCTCTCCCAGTACAGAGCTCTCCAACCAACTCCCTCCCACCCAGTACAGAGCCCTCCCCCAAACCCCTCTCCCAGTACAGAGCTCTCCAACCAACTCCCTCCCACCCACCCAGTACAGAGCTCTCCCCCAAACCCCTCTACCAGTACAGAGCTTTTCTTCAACCCCCTCCCCAGTACAGAGCTCTCCACCCAACTCCCTTTTGACCCAGTACAGAGCTCTCCACCCAACTCCTCTCCCAGTACAGAGCTCTCCCCCAAACCCCTCTCCCAGTGCAGAGCTCTCCAACCAACTCGCTCCCACCCAGTACAGAGCTCTCCAACCAACTCCCTCCCACCCAGTACAGAGCTCTCCAACCAACTTCCTCCCACCCAGTACAGAGCTCTCCACCCAACTCCCTCCCACCCAGTACAGAGCTCTCCCCCATCCCCCTCCCCAGGACAGAGCTCTCTACCCAACTCCCTCCCACCCAGTACAGAGCTCTCCCCCAAACCCCTCTCCCAGTACAGAGCTCTCCAACCAACTCCCTCCCACCCAGTACAGAGCTCTCCCCCAAACCCCTCTCCCAGTACAGAGCACTCCAACCAACTCCCTCCCACCCAGTACAGAGCTCTCCCCCAAACCCCTCTCCCAGTACAGAGCACTCCAACCAACTCCCTCCCCCCCAGTACAGAGCTCTCCCCCAAACCCGTCTCCCAGTACAGAGCTCTCCAACCAACTCCCTCCCATCCAGTACAGAGCTCTCCACCCAACTCCCTCCCACCCAGTACAGAGCCCTCCCCCAAACCCCTCTCCCAGTACAGAGCTCTCCAACCAACTCCCTCCCACCCAGTACAGAGCTCTCCCCCAAACCCCTCTCCCAGTACAGAGCTTTTCTTCAACCCCCTTCCCAGTACAGAGCTCTCAAACCAATTCCCTCCCACCCCAGTACAGAGCCTTCCCCCAACTTCCTCCCACCCAGTACAGAGCTCTCCCCCAAACCCCTCTCCAAGTACAGAGCTCTCCCCCAAACCCCTCTCCCAGTACAGAGCTCTCCACCCAACTTCCTCCCACCCAGTACAGAGCTCTCCCCCATCCCCCTCCCCAGTACAGAGCTCTCCCCCAACTTCCTCCCACCCAGTACAGAGCTCTCCCCCAACCCCCTCCCCAGTACAGAGCTCTCCACTCAACTCCCTTTTGACCCAGTACAGAGCTCTCCACCCAACTCCTCTCCCAGTACAGAGCTCTCCCTCAATCCCCTCCCCAGTACAGAGCTCTCCACCCAACTCCTCTCCCAGTACAGAGCTCTCCAACCAACTCCCTCCCACCCAGTACAGAGCTCTCCCCCAAACCCCTCTCCCAGTACAGAGCACTCCAACCAACTCCCTCCCACCCAGTACAGAGCTCTCCCCCAAACCCCTCTCCCAGTACAGAGCACTCCAACCAACTCCCTCCCCCCCAGTACAGAGCTCTCCCCCAAACCCGTCTCCCAGTACAGAGCTCTCCAACCAACTCCCTCCCATCCAGTACAGAGCTCTCCACCCAACTCCCTCCCACCCAGTACAGAGCCCTCCCCCAAACCCCTCTCCCAGTACAGAGCTCTCCAACCAACTCCCTCCCACCCAGTACAGAGCTCTCCCCCAAACCCCTCTCCCAGTACAGAGCTTTTCTTCAACCCCCTTCCCAGTACAGAGCTCTCAAACCAATTCCCTCCCACCCCAGTACAGAGCCTTCCCCCAACTTCCTCCCACCCAGTACAGAGCTCTCCCCCATCCCCCTCCCCAGTACAGAGCTCTCCCCCAACTTCCTCCCACCCAGTACAGAGCTCTTCCCCAGTACAGAGCTCTCCACTCAACTCCCTTTTGACCCAGTACAGAGCTCTCCACCCAACTCCTCTCCCAGTACAGAGCTCTCCCTCAATCCCCTCCCCAGTACAGAGCTCTCCACCCAACTCCTCTCCCAGTACAGAGCTCTCCAACCAACTCCCTCCCACCCAGTACAGAGCTCTCCAACCAACTTCCTCCCACCCAGTACAGAGCTCTCCACCCAACTCCCTCCCACCCAGTACAGAGCTCTCCCCCATCCCCCTCCCCAGGACAGAGCTCTCTACCCAACTCCCTCCCACCCAGTACAGAGCTCTCCCCCAAACCCCTCTCCCAGTACAGAGCTCTCCAACCAACTCCCTCCCACCCAGTACAGAGCTCTCCCCCAAACCCCTCTCCCAGTACAGAGCACTCCAACCAACTCCCTCCCACCCAGTACAGAGCTCTCCCCCAAACCCCTCTCCCTGTACAGAGCACTCCAACCAACTCCCTCCCACCCAGTACAGAGCTCTCCCCCATCCCCCTCCCCAGGACAGAGCTCTCCACCCAACTCCCTCCCACCCAGTACAGAGCTCTCCCCCAAACCCCTCTCCCAGTACAGAGCTCTCCAACCAACTCCCTCCCACCCAGTACAGAGCTCTCCAACCAACTCCCTCCCACCCAGTACAGAGCTCTCCACCCAACTCCCTCCCACCCAGTACAGCGCTCTCCACCCAACTCCCTCCCCAGTACAGAGCTCTCCCTCCTACCCAGTACAGAGCTCTCCACCCAACTCCCTCCCACCCAGTACAGAGCTCTCCACCCAACTCCCTCCCACCCAGTACAGAGCTCTCCACCCAACTCCCCCCCCACCCAGTACAGAGCTCTCCCCCATTCCCCTCCCCAGTACAGAGCTTTCCAGTCTCCACCCAACTCCCTCCTACCCAGTACAGAGCTCTCCCCCAAACCCCTCTCCCAGTACAGAGCTCTCCAACCAACTCCCTCCCGCCCAGTACAGAGCTCTCCATCATCCCCCTCCCCAGGACAGAGCTCTCCACCCAACTCCCTCCCCAGTACAGAGCTCTCCACCCAACTCCCTCCTACCCAGTACAGAGCTCTCCACCCAACTCCCCCCCCCACCCAGTACAGAGCTCTCCCCCATTCCCCTCCCCAGTACAGAGCTCTCCAGTCTCCACACAGTACAGAGCTCTCCCCCAAACCCCTCTCCCAGTACAGAGCTCTCCAACCAACTCCCTCCCACCCAGTACAGAGCTCTCCATCATCCCCCTCCCAGGACAGAGCTCTCCACCCAACTCCCTCCCACCCAGTACAGAGCTCTCCCCCAAACCCCTCTCCCAGTACAGAGCTCTCCACCCAACTCCCTCCCACCCAGTACAGAGCTCTCCCCCATCCCCCTCCCCAGGACAGAGCTCTCTACCCAACTCCCTCCCACCCAGTACAGAGCTCTCTACCCAACTCCCTCCCACCCAGTACAGAGCTCTCCACCCAACTCCCTCCCACCCAGTACAGAGCTCTCCCCCAAACCCCTCTCCCAGTACAGAGCTTTTCTTCAACCCCCTTCCCAGTACAGAGCTCTCAAACCAATTCCCTCCCACCCAGTACAGAGCTCTCCCCCAAACCCCTATCCCAGTACAGAGCTCTCCACCCAACTTCCTCCCACCCAGTACAGAGCCCTCCCCCAAACCCCTCTCCCAGTACAGAGTTCTCCCCCAACGTTGGGATCTCATGTACTGGGACTAAGCGCCAAGTGCTGCGTGAGGCCAGAGAGGTATGAAGGGGCAGACTGTGGCCAATAAGGATGATCTCCCAATGACTGGATGTATACCAAGGCTCCATTCACACCCGTGCTGCAGTGACTATGTGCTAACTAAAGACATGCTGATAGGAGGAGAGAGCGGATTGACAGAGAGATGAATTCATCTGCTGTGCTGCTGCTTCTTCTTGCACTGTCCAGTCACAGGCTTGGGGTGGTAACTGAAACCGAGAAAAATCAGGTCTTCTGCCCTTTCAAACAGGGCTGTGCTGTGTGGCAGAGCCGTGTAAATCTCAGGACTGGATGGCCCCCAATATATGTATGTAATTTGTGCTTTTAGCTGTCATTTTGAATTAATAAAACACTACCGATTTTTTTTACTATATGTTCTTTTATTGACAGCGTCGTGGAAGTAAAAAGGGGTTCGTCGACTTAGAGAAGGTGGGCTGTGTGGAATGTGTAGAACCAGAAGAAAACCCACCACCAGAAAGGCAAATACTGGTAAGTAGACTTACTGCACACCAATGCTAAATGGCCATAGGTTAGTGGGCACTTGACCATCTTGTTGGAGATCCTATATAGGGGAGGTGGTGGTTCTGTATTTCTCTGGACCAGGGGTCACCCAACCTTCTAAACAATGGGCCAGTTTACTGTCATCAGGCTTTAGGGGGGCTGGACTGTGGCCACTGGTAGTAGACAATGACCCATCTTTGATATCAGTGGGGGGAATAGTGTCCCATCATTGGTATCAGTGTGAGGAATAGTGTCCCATCATTGGTATCAGTGGAAGGAATAGTGTCCCATCATTGGTAACAGTGGGAGGAATAGTGTCCCATCATTGGTATCAGTGGGAAGAATAGTGTCCCATCATTGGTATTAGTAGGAGGAATAGTGTCCCATCATTGGTATCAGTGGGAGGAATAGTGTCCCATCATTGGTGTCAGTGGGAGGAATAGTGTCCCATCATTGGTAACAGTGGGAGGAATAGTGTCCCATCATTGGTATTAGTAGGAGGAATAGTGTCCCATCATTGGTGTCAGTGGGAGGAATAGTGTCCCATCATTGGTAACAGTGGGAGGAATAGTGTCCCATCAGTGGGAGGAATAGTGTCCCATCGTTGGTGTCAGTGGGAGGAATAGTGTCCCATCATTGGTGTCAGTGGAAGGAATAGTGTCCCATCGTTGGTGTCAGTGGGAGGAATAGTGTCCCATCATTGGTGTCAGTGGAAGGAATAGTGTCCCATCATTGGTATCAGTGGGAGGACTAGTGTCCCATCATTGGTATCAGTGGGAGGAATAGTGCCCCATCATTGGTATCAGTGGGAGGAATAGTGTCCCATCATTGGTATCAGTAGGAGGAATAGTGTCCCATCATTGGTATCAGTGGGAAGAATAGTGTCCCATCATTGGTGTCAGTGGAAGGAATAGTGTCCATCATTGGTTACCACCAGTGGCAGTTGATGTTCAATTGTTTAAGGGGGTGGTAAATCAACCCCCCTGCCAGGTCCACACCCACCCCTGACTTCTCCATTCCGGCTAATCCGATCTTAAGACCCGCCTCCTTTCCTGACTGGCCAGCAGGAGAAACCGGAAGACAATAGTGAATATTGATTGGCTGATGTCACAAGTCGGTGGGTTCTGTGCCCCAAGCCAAACCTTTTTGACGCCGATTATAGCCTCGGGCTCTAATCATGTGCTTCCAAAAAAAAAAGTCTGGAGTCCAGCATCCCTCATGAAAATAAGGGAGGGGCGTCGCCCCTGTGCCCCTTATGGACCAGCTACCGCTGGTTACCACATGTGCTGGTGACATAGTAAGCACACATAAGCAAAAGAATAGGTGCTGGGAAGTTAAAGCATAGGGTACTGAGTGCTGAGTGAACCTACATGAGCTGGGTAGTGGGTGCTGAGAGGTTAACATGCACGTCTTGGCACAGAGTGCTGAGCAGATAACATACATGGGTTGAGAAATGAGCATTTAGAGCCCTTTCACACCAAAAACGCCTATAGCGGAGTATTAAAATAGCGGTAAAACACCGCGATTTTACCGCGTTTTTACAGCGTTTTCAATTAATTTCAATGGAGAGGGGCGTTTTTGGAGCGTTTTAATAGCGCTATTTTTACTGTGAAAATGCGGCAAAAACGCCGCAAAAACGCACCAGTGTGAAAGGGCTCTTAGGGGTTCATACATGGGTCATCTATGACATTGTGATTACCGTATTTATTGGCATATACCGCGCACTTTTTTCCCCTTAAAATCAGCCGATACTGCTGTTCCCAGGCGCCGCCGAAATAGACCGAGCCGAGTGTACTGCACACTCGGCTAGGCTCGGCTCCGCCCGCAGCCGCACGAGAGGAGCCGAGCGGAGACAAGCTGAGAGGGGCCAAGCGCTGCAGCCTAGAGCCGAGTGTACTGCGCACTCGGCTCCCCCCGCAGCCACGCGAGCCGAGAGAAGCCGAACACACAGGAAATCCGGCTCCTCTCGGCTCGGCAAAGGCGCCAAATCCAAAAATGGACACTCGCAACGCTGGACGGACCCCGCGAGGAAGCCGCAGGCGGACACCTCCAAAGCCGCAGGCGGACACCTCCAAAGCCGCAGGCGGACACCTCCAAAGCCGCAGGCAGACACCTCCAAAGCCGCAGACGGACACCCACAAGGCTGGATGGACCCCACACAAGGAAGCCGCAGACGGACACCCACAAGGCTGGACGGACCCCGCGCAAGGCCGCAGACGGACGCCGGACAAGGCCACCGATGGACGCAGGGCAAAAATGTAAGTTTTTTTTTTCTTAAACTACTTTTCTAGGTTTGGCGGTGCGTGTTATACGCCGGCGCGCGGTATACCCCGATAAATACGGTACATCCAGGCTGAAGACTTCACTGACAAAATACGCCTTCAGCCTGGAGAAAGCCCTGCAGTCTGAAGATAGCCGTGTTCCCCTTTTTAATACTGCAAGTGTCAGAGACAATTACAGCGTTAATAAAAAAAAAATCATTATTTTTTTTTTTTTTTTTTACATTCTTGTGTATTTTTCAACCCCTGACAAAAACAAAGCAGGGTTTGTATTCAAAGGCCCGGATTCAGGTAGATTTGCCCCTTTCTTGCGGAGGCGCAGGGCAACGTTTTTGCCCTGCGCCCCTGCAAATTTACTGCGCTACCCGCGATTCACGGAGCAGTAGCTCCGTAAATTGCGTGTGCGCTGTGTAAATTTGCCCTGCGTAAGGGCGCCTAATGTAAATGATCCCGTAAGGGGCGGGAATCATTTAAATTAGGCGCGCTCCCGCGCCGAGCGTAGAGCGCATGCTCCGTCGGGAAACTTTCCCGACGTGCATTGCGGCAAATGACGTCGCAAGGACGTCATTTGCTTCAAAGTGAACGTGAATGGTGTCCAGCGCCATTCACGAATCACTTAAGCAAATTACGTCAAAATCGAACGTTGCGACGCGGGAACGTCGGGTATACTTTAGCATTGGCTGCCCCTGCTATTAGAAGGGGCAGCCTTACGCTAAACACGCCGTACGGAAACGATGTAAATTGCGTACGCAGGGCTCGCGCAACATTGTGAATCGGTGTTAGTATGCAATTTGCTTACTATACACTGAGCACAATGGGAGCGCCCCCTAGCGGCCATCGCAAGAATGCAGCCTAAAATCTGCGTGGCATAAGAGCCTTATGCCACGCAGATTTTAGGCTGCAGTCGGCGTTACGATGTTCCTGAATCAGGAGCATTCGTAACGCCGGGGCAAGTCAGCAATTGCGCTGTGTAACCTATGGTTACGCAGGCGCAATTGCTTCTTGAATCCGGGCCAAAGAGTGTAACAAACAAAAGCCTCATTCATGTTAAAAAAATAAAAATAATATTTTAATATGCAAATGTAGTCATTGTCGGGTTAACCAAAGTATATTGATGCTGCTGCTATATTTGGCCAGGAAAACATCCAGCCTGTAGTGACCTTTGATCACAAAAGAATAAAAGTTCCGTTTTGCATGTCTGAATACTTTGAACTCTTTTATTACCATCGCTTTTTTTTTTTCCTTTTTTAAAGCACAGAGATGAATTTGCAGATACCGAACAGATCTCTATCATAGAGCGATTTCCATACCCATTCCAGGTGAGACCATTCAACCAATCACCAAATCAGCCAATGGAACAGTTGATTCTCTTGTAACAAAGGATGCGCCGACATATTAGCAATGTACTTGATGAAGCCTATGGGCTAGATTCAGATAGCCCGCCGTAACTTTGTGCGGGCGTAGCGTATCTCAGATGCGCTACGCCGCCGTAACTTAGTGAGGCAGGTTCTGTATTCACCAAGAACCTGCGCCCTAAGTTACGGCGGCCTAGCGTAAATCTGCCGGCGTAAGCGCGCCTAATTCAAATTGTGACGAGGTGGGCGTGTTTTATGCAAGTAAAACATGACCCCACGTAAATGACGTTTTTGACTAACGGCGCATGCGCCGTCCGTGAACGTAGCCCAGTACGCACGCTCCAAATTAACCCGCAAAAAGCCAATGCTTTCGACGTGAACGTAAATTACGCACACAGCCCTATTCGCGAACGACTTACGCAAACGACGTAATCGACGGAAAATTCGACGCTGGCCCGACGTCCATACTTAACATAGGATACCCCTCATATAGCAGGGGTAACTTTACGCCGGAAAAAGCCTAACGTAAAAAAAAGGCGCCGGGCGGACGTACGTTTCTGAATCGGCGTATCTGCCTAATTTGCATATTCCTTGTGTAAATCGACGGAAGCGCCACCTAGCGGCCAGCGTAAATATGCAACTAAGATACGACGGCGTAAGAGACTTACGCCAGTCGGATCTTAGCCACATTCCGGCGTATCTTGTTTTCTGAATAGAGAAAAAAGATACGCCGGAGCATCCTAGAAATTACGCGGCGTAACGTCTTTCTGAATCTACCCCTAAGTCTTGGTAATTAAGAAAGAACTCTGGGTCCTGTCATTTTTTGCACCCCCCCTCTAGAGCATCTAAGGTGGCCACTTCTTTCTGCCTGCCTTTTGGACTGGCTCTGGTTATAGTGCACTGCAGGGAGGATCGGGGCTGGTGCTACCACTAGGCAAACTAGGCAGCCGCCTAGGGCGCACTGCTGCCTAATGGCGCCCGGCCACTGGCATTCCTACTCTCTTCTCTCTGCAACAAGCAACTAAGTCTCAGCATCAGCAGGCAGCCACCGCTCCGTCCGCACACAGTGTCAGAGGCGCAGTGGCAGTGGGGGACTGTGTCTGTGTCCCAACTCCAGAATGAATGGAAGCAAGCAAACATTCATTGATGGGTGCTGGTGAGGCTGCATTGTTGGGTGCTGGTAGGCTGCAGTGATGGACAGTGTTGAGGCTGCATTGATGGGTGCTGGTAGGCTGCATTGATGGGTGCTGGTAGGCTGCATTGATGGGCGCTGATGAGTTCCATCGTCTTCTGAGGATACCTCCACGGAAGATGAAGGTTTTTGTTACATACATTTTTTTTCTCTTATACATATAGAACAGTTTGTTACATTATCCACTTCCGGACCGCCTCCTGCACATATACGTCGGCAGAATGGCACGGCTGGGCACAAGCACGTATATATACGTCCTGTACTTGTACCCAGCCGTGGGTCGCGGGCGCGCGCCCGCGACGCACTCCCGCGACCCGGTCCGAAGCTCCGGGACCGCGGGTCCCGCGGACCCAATCGCCGCTCGAGTGCGGCGATCGGTCCCCGGAGCTGAAGAACGGGGAGAGCCGTGTGTAAACACGGCTTCCCTTTGCTTCAATGTGGCGGCGTATCGATCGCGTCATCCCCTTTATAGGGGAAACACGATCGATGACGTCACACCTACAGCCACACCCCCCTACAGTTGTAAACACTCACAAAGTGAACCCTAACTCCTACAGCGCCCCCCTGTGGTTAACTTCCAAACTGCAACTGTCATTTTCACAGTAAACAATGCAATTTAAATGCATTTTTTGCTGTGAAAATGACAATGGTCCCAAAAATGTGTCGAAATTGTCCGAAGTGTCCGCCATAATGTCGCAGTCACGAAAAAAAAATCGCTGATCGCCGCCATTAGTAGTAAAAAAAAAAAAAAAAATGCAATAAAACTATCCCCTATTTTGTAAACGCTATAAATTTTGCGCAAACCAATCGATAAACGCTTATTGCAATTTTTTTTACCAAAAATAGGTAGAAGAATACGTATCGGCCTAAACTGAGGAAAAAAAAAAAATTATATATATTTTTGGGGGATATTTATTATAGCAAAAAGTAAAAAATATTGCATTTTTTTCAAAATTGTCGCTCTATTTTTGTTTATAGCGCAAAAAATAAACACCGCAGAGGTGATCAAATACCACCAAAAGAAAGCTCTATTTGTGGGGAAAAAAGGACGTCAATTCTGTTTGGGAGCCACGTCGCACGACCGCGCAATTGTCTGTTAAAGCGACGCAGTCCCGAACTGTAAAAACACCTTGGGTCTTTAGCCAGCATATTGGTCCGGAGCTTAAGTGGTTATACAGCAATTTGAAAGTTACCTTACCAATAACAATGATCCCCAGACTATAATTATCACGAACATTGTCTGGGGGGGGGAACAAAAACTGTGCTCAACAGACCGTAAAAAACATCTGCCATGTGGTCTCCTCATCCCGCCGCTGTTATTTTTCACTTCTATTTCTCAAGAAGATACTTTTAAAAACTCCGTTGTCATGCTGAACGAACAATGTGTGCGCCCACAAGTAACAGATTTCACGTTTGATTCATCTTTTTATTGCTCTTTGCGCTTTTTGTAACTGTGCGTGAAAATTATGCTTTTTGAAAAGGGGAAATGAGAAAACCTCCCCTGCAGTTTAAATTGCTTTATTGATGCCAAATTACCGTATATACCCGAATATAAGCCGAGGCACCTCATTTTACCACAAAAAAAAATGGGAAAACGTATTGACTCGAGTATAAGCCTAGGGTGTCCATCTGCATGCCTCACTTTGCCTATGTGCATGCCACCCCTTACTGTACCCATGCCTCACTGTGTCCACCCCTTACTGTGCCCATACCTCACTGTACCCATGCCTCACTGTGTCCACCCCTTACTGTGCCCATGCCCCACTGTGCCCATGCCTCACTGTGTCCATGCCTCACTGTGCCCCACTGTGTCCATGCCTCACTGTGTCCATGCCCCACTGTGTCCATGCCCCACTGTGTCCATGCCCCACTGTGCCTCACTGTGTCCATGCCTCACTGTGTCCATGCCTCACTGTGCCCCTGCCCCACTGTGCCCATGCCTCACTGTGCCCCACTGTGTCCATGCCCCACTGTGTCCATGCCCCACTGTGTCCATGCCCCACTGTGTCCTTGCCCCACTGTGTCCTTGCCTCACTGTGTCCTTGCCTCACTGTGCCCATGCCCCACTGTGTCCATGCCCCACTGTGTCCATGCCTCACTGTGTCCATGCCCCACTGTGTCCTTGCCCCACTGTGTCCATGCCCCACTGTGTCCATGCCTCACTGTGTCCATGCCTCACTGTGTCCATGCCTCACTGTGTCCATGCCTCACTGTGTCCATGCCTCACTGTGTCCATGCCTCACTGTGTCCATGCCTCACTGTGTCCATGCCCCACTGTGTCCTTGCCCCACTGTGTCCTTGCCTCACTGTGTCCATGCCTCACTGTGTGCATGACTAGACTTACATTTAACATGGGAATATATAGAAGGGGTGCCTGGGTTTTAAAAACCTGTGCTCCCCGGCCGTAGGTCCCCCAGACAGCAAACTTTGCACACTTGTAGAAGAGAACTGGGGCTACATGTGTGCCAAGTTCAGGGGACCTACGGCAGGCCGGTCCTGGGTCCCCAAAATTACCAGAGAAATTTCCGTTTAACATGGGAGTCTATGGCAGGGGTGCCCGGATTTGAAAAATCGGTGCTCCCCGGCTGTATGTTCCCTGGACAACAAACTTTGCACACTTGTAGAGGAAGAGTGGGGCTACATGTGTGCCAAGTTTGGGGTCTAGGGGACCTACGGCCGGCTGGTACCTAGTCCCGAAAGTCCGGGAGATCGGGCGCAAAAAGGTGACTCGAGTATAAGCCGAGGGGGGCATTTTCAGCACAAAAAAAAATGTGCTGAAAAACTCGGCTTATACTCGAGTATATACAGTAAGTATAATTATTATATTTTTAGAAAGGTAATATTGATGATATTCCAATTAAAGCCGTATAAGAATACTTTATAAAACATACTCTTTATAAACAAAGGTAGGTAGACTCTACGTAGTGGAGTTCAGGCAGTGGCGGCTGGTGGTTTTATTTAGTGGGTGGGGGGCAGCAAACAACCTTCCCACAAGAATGGAGGATGTTAGAGCCACAATGGGGGGCCACCTCCATATTAATGGCACTAGATGATGCTTGACATCCTCCAGCCAGGAAATGAGGGGGGGGGGGGTTCTATCTGATTTGCTGCAGCTTTTAATGCACATGGTGAGAAGCTCGCAGTGTGCAGTGAAATCGGAGTGAACAGTCTCAGTCCAGGAGAAGAGCCGGTACAACTGTGCAAGACTGAGGGGAAGGCTGGAGGTCCGCTTGAAATTGAAATTCAATCTGTCCTCCCAAACTTCCGTCTGGTATCTGGTACAAGGATTTACGTGATTGGAAGCCGACATCTCAGTCCAGGAAGTAGATGGCATTCCTGGATGATGTCTAAACATAAATGGTGCCAACCTTGTGAAAGCATTGTGAGGTGAGTAATGTGACCTGTGCTAACCTGCCCTATACCACCCTAACCTGCCCTATGCCATCCCAACCTGCCCTTTACCACCCCAACCTGCCCTATGCCATCCCAACCTGCCCTTTACCACCCCAACCTGCCCTATGCCATCCCAACCTGCCCTATACCACCCCAACCTGCCCTATACCACCATAAACTACCCTATATTACCCATACCTGCCCTAAACCATCCCAACCTGCCATATACCACCATAAACTGCCCTATATTACCCATACCTGCCCTATACCACCCCAAACTGCCCTATACCACCATAAACTGCCCTATATTACCCATACCTGCCCTAAACCACCCCAACCTTCCCTATATCACCCTAACTTACCCTATTCCACCCCAACCTGCCCTATACCACCCTAACCTACCCTATACCACACCAACCTGCCCAATTCCACCCAAAACTGTCCTTGATATCTCCCCAACCTGCCCTATATCACCCCAGCCTGCCCTATACCAACCTAACCTGTCCTATTCCACCCAAACTGCCCTATACCACCCTAACCAACCTGCCCTATACACCCTTAACTGCCCTATCCCCCCCCCCCCCCAACAAGCCTTATACCACCCTAACCTGCCCTATGCCATCCTAACCTGCGCTATACCATCATAAACTGCCTTATATTACGCATACCTGCCCTAAACCACCCCAACCTGCCCTATATCACCCCAAACTGCCCTACATCATCCTAACCTGCCCTATTCCACCCAAAACTGTCCTCTATACCACCCAACCTACAGTATATCACCCAACCTGCTCTATACCACCCCAACCTGCCCTTCACCAACCTAACCTGTCCTATTCCACCCTAACCTGCCCTATACACCCTAAACTGCCCTATACCTCCCCAACAGGCCTTATACCAACCTAACCTGCCCTATACCACCCAAATATTACCATAACCTGCCCTAAATTACACTAACCTGCCTTATACACCCCAACCTGCCCTATACCTCTTCAACAGGCCTTTTACCACCCTAACCTTCCCTATACAACCCCAACCTGCCCTATATTACTCTAACCTGCCCTATATTACCCTATCCTTCCCAATACCAATCCAACCTGCCCTATATTACCATAACCTGCCCTATACCAGACAAACTGCCATTTACTTCCCTAACCTACACCACCCTAGCCTGCCACTATACCACCCTAGTCTGCCACTATACCACCCTATACGACCTTAACCTGCCACTATACCACCCTATACTATCATTTACAAGGCCCGGTTTGGGGTGCGTTCCATGATCGTGCACTGCCTGCAGGGCGCTGGGCAGGATAGACAGAGGGGGGCGAGGGGTGGGGCTGACACCGCACCAGGTTACACCAACCCTAGTGATGCCACTGCGTGTGAGAGATAGTACCTGGCAATGTTACGGTTACACATTACTTGCTGCACGTAGAATAAAATAACTAAAACAAACTTATCTGAGGTTGGATGTTGTGCTGTGTAGCTGGGAAGGGGTTAATGATGATGAGGAAGTGAAGAGGAAGTAATTTATAAAAATCTGAGCCAGCTCTTTTTACGTCTTTGGGGAAAAAAAAAAACTGAAAGCCGTGGTCAGCTTTTTTGGAAGGTTCCGCCGATTGTACATAAATCCGATGTGTGCTGGCTAGGCTGGCAAAAAAAAAAAGTCATATGCCCGGATTCACAAAGCACTTGCGCCGATACGGCGCGTAAGTGCAAATATGCGCCGTCGTATCTATGCGCCGGACTCAGAAACTAAGATACGCCTGAAAATAGGCTTCATCCGACCGACGTAACTTGCCTACGCCGGCGTAGAGTGGGCGCATATTTACGCTGGACGCATGTGGCGCTCCCATTGATTTTCCATTCAAATATGCAAATGAGGGAGATACGGCGATTCACAAACGTACGTGCGCCCGACGCAAGTGCGCGTAAGTTATACGTACGTCGTAAAGTTAAGCCCCATAAAGGAGGTGTAACTCGGCAGCATCCATGCAAAGGGCTGCACCAGGGAACACAAGCCGGCGTATTTTACGTAGTTTACGTAGGACGTGAATAGGGCTGGGCGTAGGTTACGTTCACGCCGTAGGCAGTGATCCGGCGTATCTTAGGGAGTAGTTCCGACGTGATTCTGAGCATGCGCACTGGGATGCGACCACGGGACGGCGCATGCGCCGTTCGTTATACGTATCTGTCTGGCGCTGGGTACATCATTTGCATGGGGTCACGCCTCATTTGCATGGCTCACGCCCACTTCCACCTACGCCGCCTTACGCTTAGGAAACCCAGCGCAGTTTCGGAAGCACTGGCTTTGTGAATTCAGTGCTTGCCTCTCTGCGTTGCGTCGGCGTAGCGTAAAGGAGATATGCTATGGCGGCATAAATGTGCGCCGCTGTCTGTGAATCCGGGCCATATGGTTTAATCAGGTCAGCTCTCACCCCCTGTGCGCCCCCTATGGGCCAGGGCAGTTTATAAATCCCTGCTATGGGCCTGTTTATTCAGCGATAACCATGTCATTACTTCAGATGGTGGCGGTCAGCTTGAAAATGATAGAGGGCCTCAAGTGCGGCCCCCCGACACCTCCAGAGGGGGCCCACGGTATCGGTGCATTTTCGTCATTGAGGTGCATTGCGTTAAGTTAGGCAGCCTGTTCAAAATGAATGGGGTACAACGCACCTCAACGCCCACAAATTTCGGTCCTGCTCCTTTTTTTTTTTTACAGTGTGTCGCAATACACACTAACGCCGTCACAATAACCCCCAGCATTGGTGTCAGTGAGTTCAATAATTACCCCCAGCATTGATGTCAGTGAGTTCAATAATAACCCCCATCATTGGTGTCAGTGGCCCGGATTCAAGAAGCAATTGCGCCTGTGTAACCATAGTTACGCAGCGCAATTGCTTACTTGCCCCGGCGTAACGAATGCTCCTGATTCAGGAACCTCGTTACGCCGACTGCAGCCTAAGATCTGCGCGGCATAAGGCTCTTATGCCCCCATATCTTAGGCTGCATTCTTGCGATGGCCGCTAGGGGGCGTTCCTGTTGTGCTCAGCGTATAGTATGCAAATTGCATACTAACGCCGATTCACAACGTTACGCGAGCCCTGCGTACGCAGTTTACGTCGTTTACGTACGGCGTTTTTCGTGTAAGGCTGCCCCTGCCATTAGCAGGGGCAGCCCATGTTACATATACCCGTCGTTCCCGCGTCGCCAAAATTTCAAATTTACGTAGTTTGCGTAAGTGATTCGTGAATGGCGCTGGACGCCATTTACGTTCACTTTGAAGCAAATGACGTCCTTGCGACGTCATTTGCCGCAATGCACGTCGGGAAAGTTTCCCGACGGAGCATGTGCTCTACGATCGGCGCGGGAACGCGCCTAATTTAAATGATTCCCGCCCCCTACGGGATCATTTAAATTGCGCGCGCTTATGCCGGGCATTTTGCCGGCGCGCCCACGCAATTTACGTAGCTACTGATCCGTGAATCAAGGGCAGCGCAGTAAATTTGCGGGGGGGCAGGGCAAAAACGTTGCCCTGCGCCTCCGTAAAAAATGCACAAATCTACCTGAATCCGGGCCAGTGAGTGCAATTATAACCCCCAGCATTGGTGTCAGTAATATATTCATAAATAGCAATAATAATATTTTATAGTTTAGTTTTCCCAAACAACTTCCATAGTGGGCCCCCTTCTGCTGTCCGGGCCCCATAGCAGCCAAGGCAATTGTTCCCCCACGGGGCCGATGGTCTCTGGAGGACGGACAATCACTTCATCATTCTGCTTTGATTTTTGCTGGTCGATTATTTTTTGTTATTTCACTTATTTTGCCTGAAGTCACATACAACCTCTTCTTTTATTTCAGATCGTGTATGATGACGGACCACTTTATATCTTCGCCCCAACGGAGGATCTGCGAAGACGTTGGATTAATCAACTGAAACTTAGTAATAAAGGGCCATATTCCCGTAGATTTTGGGCGGGCGGCGCGTAAGCCATTTACACTACGCCGCTCCAACCTACAGGAGCAAGTGCTGTATTCCCCAAACACTTGCTCCGTAGTTTGGGGCGGCGTAGTGTAATTGGCCCGGGGGAAACCCCACGTAACTCCAAGGGGGCCGGCTTGTATTTAAATTAAGCGCGCCCCCGATTTGAACGAACTGCGCATGCGCCGGGCTTAAAATAGCCCAGTGCGCATGCTCCAGTTCTCGGCGGAAAACGTCAATGACGACCCTGACGTGTGCGTCATTGACGTAAAGTCGTATTCAAGAACGACTTAGGAAAACGGCGTACCCGACGGGAAAAGACGACGCAGACCCGACGCCATACTTAACATGGCCTACGTGGGACTGGCGTAAGGTTACCCCTCATGTAGCAGGGGTAACCTTACGCTTACGCAAACGACGTTAGCGACGGTTACGCGACGCAAATTCGTTCGGGAATCGGCGTATCAGGCTCATTTGCATAAACAAATG